>NC_042496.1:36858751-36861318 GCF_005508785.2 Acyrthosiphon pisum
AAAAAAAACTGTGACTAACGATTTTTAATATTTTTCATCTGCCTTTGAAACAATATACTAGGAGCCTTCTATTAAATTTTCAAGCTTTTTTATCCAACAAATAAAATTTTATTGATATTTTTAGAAAAAAAACTAAAAAAAAATGGAAAATGAAAATGTCCGTAAAGAGCTCAAAATAAATCAAAATATTTTCAAAATTTTACCGTGTATAGAAAATGCAAATATAAACAACCTGTGAAAATTTCATATATCTACGGTCATTTGTTTTAGAGTTACACCAAAAACCAAAATCGATTTTGTTAAAAATCGATTTTGCGTAAAAATTCCCGTTTTTCCTTAATTTTTCTTTCGTTTTTCACGTCGCTTTTGAAAACTACTGGGAAATTTTTACTTTTGACCCCCCAAAGTACCAACTAGATTCACTTTCCAATCATAAAAGTTACTGTTGAAGAAAATCCAAGCAGTTTTACTGTCTTAAAAGGTGATGACAGACACAAAAAAAAATAAAAAAAAAAATAAAAAAAAAATAAAAAAAAAAACACACATCATTGTAAAATCAATACATTCATCGTTCCACTCAGAATCTAAAATAGTACAAATGTACAATTGTGAAAATGTGATTCAAGACCGGAGTGGAGCATTATAGTGGGGTAGCCGCTTGTCGCCCCATATGGAAAGGCTGTAACTTGTAAGTAATTTATTATGGGAGATTACATACACCTGCAGTTCTCCTCAGAAAGTCAGACGTTTAGGTGGGTTACTTGGAATTTATATAGATTCTAGAGGAATTTTAATACTTACATTTTTTGTATGATTGTACATAATAGTGTCGAGAAAATTGTCTTCGTCTAGTATTACGTTTAATGATATGTCTTGACCTATAAATGTTAATAACATTAAAATAGTTACTGTGTCTAATTAATAGGGCTCGGATTTATATGTAAATACATATTTTCTCTGGGACATGATAAACTAATTTCGGCAAGTGATAAATTTGATTCACAAGATTTTTGATAAAACAAGTTATATTTGATTTTACATATTTTTACATATTTTGTCATAAATACATGTTTTTACATATTTCACAATTATTCAATTTTTTCTTACATATTTAGACAATTATACTGTTTTAATGTCTTTTCTTCAGAGTTAGAATAATTGAAAGGTTATATATTATATCGACGATTTTTTGGATTCGAAAATTTAAAAGTGCACGTTATTATTAATTGTAATCAAGATAATTAGATAACTATAGATAAATATGCATTTTTTTTATCACATTTTATTTAATTATTAATTATTATTAAGATTTTACGACAATATCGGCGATCTTTTGGATTCGGAAATTTAAAAATGAATGGTAATAAATGTTTGTAATCAATATAATTAGATAAATATACATTTTTTATTACATTTTGTTATATTATTAATTATTATTATTATTATTTTTTTTTTTTGATAATACATATTTTGAATTCTTTAGCACATATTTATGTACATATTTTTATTGTATAAATACATACTTTGGTTATATAAATACATATAAATCCGAGCCCTACTAATTAATAACTACAGGTACTATGTGGCTAGGTATATAATTTATAATGTTAAAAAAAAACTAATTATTAACAATGGATATTTTTATTTGGCAAATGTTGGCTATTATTGACTAAATTTTCAATAAAAAAAGAATAAGGATATTTAATTTTGTATTACCAGTTGATGAATCTTCTGAACGTGTTTTTTCTACTATCTGTCTGTAATATTCATCTACAGGATGTTCCCATTGAGATATTTTACTTTGTTTATTATAGTAGAAATACTTATTTTCTTTTTCGATATAACTATGAAATAATTACATAATAAACCTAAATAAATCTCAATTATGATATTAATAATTGTTGATTTTATTTTTAATATGATTATACTATTTTAAAAAAAATACCAAGGAAACCAATCGGAAGGCAATGGTTCAAGTAAACATTGTTTAGCAATACTCAAAAGATGTATTTCTTTCACTATGTCTATTCCTAATCGTGACGCTTGTTCTTCAATCTCTATAAATAATTTAAAAATTAGATACCATACAATTTTATTATTTCCACTAATGATATACAACATAAATACATATATATGTATGTCATAGCAAAATAGTAAAATCAACGTTTAAATGAGATTGAAATTATTTATTTCAAATTCTTAAAATATGAACTAATTCATCAAATTGACACTTTTTGAAATTTTCATTTAAATTTCAAATTTGAGAACATATAATTTTGAATACGATTTGTCATGCTTATATAATAATAAAAAATAGTAACTTTAAACGGCTGTAACTTTTAAACTTGGTAAAAGTAATAAGTAGGGACCGGATTTATATGCAAATGCATAAACGTGTTGGAATAAGCTTTTAGAAATCTGATGAGAATTGTCTCCGATTTAGATCACTCATATTAAAATAACACGAACTGTATTTTGCATATTTTGCAAATTTCAACGTTTTTACCTATTAAATACATATTTAATGCATATTTGTAGCATAGGCGCACATAGGGGGGTGCTTGGGG
>NC_042496.1:36861450-36898454 GCF_005508785.2 Acyrthosiphon pisum
CAGTATTTCACCAATCATTTTTAAATTATTGTGGTTTATTGGTTCGGAATTTTTTTTTCCATGCCAGTTAATGATAACTGTTCACGAATTCACGATTAAAACAGTATTGTGTGAATGCACATTTCAGTGTTTCAGCTTTTGTCAATATGCAGCAATGATATTATTATAGAAAATTATACTATCTTAGGGATTACGGTTGAGTACGAAATCATCTGTTTATAACTTTGGTTATTACTTGATTTTTACTAATATATTTATTTAATCTGCGGGCTACGCTGAATTGAATAAATTCGGAATGACAAATATTATTAAGAGGATGCTACACACGCATGTGTGATCTCCGTTTTACAAATGTAAAACATAGTAAAAATGGTTTTGCGTGGATAAGAATCACTATGGCTAAACTTATAGTTCATGTTATGCAACCAAATGTTTCTACTAGGAAGAAGAGAACATAGACTGTGCAACATTGTTTTTAATTTTTCAATATCACAAATACGAAAAAAGTTCTCATAGTTTAAAAATAAAAGTAGTACAGTAAAATGGGGTAACTTTGATAATTTTTTACTGTTTTATGACAATTTCATTTTTTATTATATGGATAACTTCTGTAGTGTTAACGATAAAACTCTCAAAATTAAATATTAGTTACAACTAGTTCAATATTTTAACGTTTTAATTTTTAAAATTCTGAAATTATCTTTTGAGATATCAATATTTTTTAATATGCTCTCAAAGTAACACAACGGGCAATTTCGATACCTATATTTCTTAATGTGATATCAAAGTAACTCCATTTTATGAAAAAAAAATTTAATTATCATGGTACTCTGGTGAATAAAAATATATGGGTATCAAAGTTACCTCGCGAAATCAAAGTTAGGTACCCCATTCTAATTAAAAATTTAAAGCTAATGTAATGCAGTTAGTTATAGTATTAGGATTAAGGGGGGTGTGGGGGACAAAGCCCCCCATGGACATGTGTAACATACACTATTCCAGCACCCCCTAAATTCACATCCAATGTGCGCCTATGATTTGTAGGTTTATAGTGCATATTATTATTTATAGCACATAGGTATATTTGTTTTTCGTCGTATTTTCACGTTCACAGCCACATAAAATCGATAATATTACGACCAGTATTGCCAAAAAAAGATGATATACATAAATATACATATGTGTATATATTATTATAATATTAATATAAATAAATTCGTTGTTCCTATAATAGAGTTCAAGTGTTTGACGGAAGCCAATCAGGGCTAATATTTTATAAATTTAAGATAAATAACGTTAAATGGTGAAGAACTTAGTGAAAATGACAAAAATATACTTTTTTATACTATTAAAACTCTTATATACCTCTTTTATTACTTAATTAATTAATACTTATTTTTTACATAATTTTAAATAAAATGTTTTCGATTCAATTTTAAGTGCATATTTAAAAACAAATGCATATTTTGTAGCATATTAGAGCATTTTTAGAAGCATATTTTTAGGTCTTTTTGTGCATATAAATCCGGTCTCTAGTAATAAGTATCCGTACATTGCATATCATTTATGCATAATCAAAATAAAAAATACTATCGATTAACAAACAATATTTTTGAAATTTTGATTGAAGGTAGGTAGATCCTACTATAAGTTTTGAAAAACATAAATTGTATTCCAGTTTTTTTTTTACTACCAAAAAAGTAAGTACGAATGTCAAAATCTGGTATTATAAAGAAAAAATCAATAAATAACTTTTTTGAAATTATTATTTAGGTATTGCATTGTAATCAATTGTTTTCATGTTTCTTTTTTCGTGTAACTTCTAAAATAAAAAATAACGAACATTTTTTCAAACACTTTTGAATTCAGTGCATTAAAAGTTATACCTCGTATTTTCAGTATATAGGTACCTACCTAGGAGAATAAACTGCACTTTATGCAATAAATTAACTAAAAGAAGTGTAAGATTTTAAAAGTGGCAGCTCTTGTAAGACGAAATTCCAGCATTTAATAAAATAAAATAAATACAAAAAAATATAAATTGTATTGCACAAAGTGGATAGGCGAAAAGCCTGAAATGAAATTTAAAAAAAAATATAACACAATCTCAAGTTAGAGATGTTTTATACCTATTTTACAAAATATAAACGATTTTATTTCTAATTTATGAAATACCTAATCATTTTTGTGTGAAAAACTATAAGTTAGATTTCACTAAATTACTACAACATATCTATATACCACATACTTTACCGATTTGTGTTGGTTCACTTTTTTCATCAAATACTTCTTTGCATAAATGTATTACAGTACTCAAACCCGACATAATTATTTTTAATCATTTACTAACAAGAAACTACATATTTTAAAGAATTTGTATTTATTGATAAAATGATTAAACAACTATATAAGACAGGTATATGAATAAAAAATAAAAAAAATTAGAAATTATGTTGTATTTTTAAATTGTGTACTTACATTTAATTATTTAAATAGTTAATATAAGTTAGTTATTTTAAATAAGTAAACTATAAGTTACCCAACAAACTATAATGTTGTGACTGACAAATTTGTGTTGTTGGTGTACAATTTAATTCCATGGTGACTGAGTTTCATGTTACCATAGCAACCATTTGTATACGTAGAGTGGCCACAGGCTGTATCGGACGTGTGGTAACCCTAGCCACACCCAATAGTACCTATATTTTGTTTTACTTATTTATGAAATAATGCTATTTAAAATAATTATAGGTACTGAAATATTTTAATTTTTACTACAGAATAGCAACTGTAAATATAAAATACCGGCTATGACATTCTATGACATATTGACATATTATTTATACCTATAGGTATTAAATATAATGCCATAATAGGGCTTAAATTTGAAATGTTATATATATATTTATATATTGTTTTTACATTTTTGGGTACCTAAACAGTAAACATACACAATGTTAATGTCTTGAAAACTTTATTTCACGTTGAAAAACAAAATTAAAACTGTAAAATTATTTTTTTCATACATTATTATACTGTCAACATTATGGTATAATTATAACTAGGTACAATGTACATTGTGATCTAAGGACTATAATGAGGGTAAAATAATAATGGAAATAGGAAATAATGGTAGTATAGTTACACAAAGTTGAAAGTACCAGCATATTTTTAATTTTAAAATTCTTACCTAGGCTTAGATGATAATATAACAATAACAGCATACTACGAGTATCACAAGGATATGTCAGATGTTAAATATATTTTTTTAACTATATGTCTTATAGTAGAATAATAAATTACAAATAGTATTTTTAGTTTTAAGTTTAATAATAAAATAAATTTAAATAATGATATCATTATATAATATATTAATTTATTAATATTATTACTATATTAATCGTAATTCGTAACTATTAGGTATATAATTACTAGCTGATCCCGTGCATTTCGTTGCCCTTAAAAAATGACAACTCTACATAAACTTGTGATTGATCGAAACCTTTTTGATGTACCTAACTCAGCAACCCTGGTAGGTATCCGGTGGATTATAGACACCGTCGATAAGCGGCTAGAAGTGCAACATATTGGTAGGTAATTGCGACAATCCGATTTGATGCATGCTTGATTAACCAATATACAAATAAAATACTAATACGTCCTTAATAATTTATTATTAATAATAATAATAATTTAACTAACGATTAAACAATGGCAACCAATAATTATTATTAATTATTAGATATAATAGCTTTAAACCCATAGCAACCCGCATTTTAGCATTTATAAACAAAAATTACCACAGTATATCTCAAAATCTCCGTTTTAGCACCTCCCGTGGTTGGACCTAGGGGTATGAAAAATAGTTTACTTCACTCTCTCAGACCTATACACACGAAATTTCATGAAAATCGGTCAAGCCGTTTCGGAGAAGTTTCCCGACATGCATTTTCCATATTGTGACACGAGATTTTTATATTATATTAGATATAATGAATGTCTCTGTAAGCTAAAATCAATTCCTATAGGTAGCCCAGGGATAGAAAATAGGATTTTTTCAACGTTCTAATTTATGACACAATGAAAAACAAATTTCAGACGTGACACTAATTATATCTGTTAACATAGAGAATTTTTACAAAATATGAATGAAAAAGGATGATAATATAGAAAAAAGTTATTAAAAAAATCAACTTTTATTGATTGTTAGAAACATTTTACTTCATATTACTTGAAAGATTTTTTCATATCTGGTTAATATTCACTGTTGCTTGCAAGGTAGGTATATAAATATATATAGAGTATAGACACATGAAAGTCTTTCGAGCGCCATCGAAAATTTCCCCCGTGCCACTTAGTTGTATAATTGTATCCCTACAGTAAAGCCTATATAGGTAACGACATTTACATGAATATAGGTACATAATATATAATAACATCACTTACAAACTTTAGGTAGGTATAGGTAAGTAATTAAAAAACACTTTAAATAAATAATAAATAATAAACAATTGTATGTTATATAACTATGCAATGTTAAACAGAATTAACTGCATATTTATAGAGTCCCTACAAAAATTATTTTAAATTGCAATAAAAAATTTAAATCGTTATTTTTTGTTTAAAATCAAATTTAATTTTTCAAAATTTAAACTTCAAATATCAATAAAAAAAATTGGTGCACATGTATTTTTGATATTTATAGTTTGCTGAAAAAAACAACCTATAATAGGAACCTCAAATTTACTTTTCAAGCTTATTAGCTATTAAAATTGAATATGTTATACATTAGGTATTTAAATTTTTACGTAGGGTACTAACACAGATTAATTAGAATTTTCAAATGTTGAGTTCAAATTGTTTGAGAAAAAAAACTTAAGTTTGAGATTGTGAAAATTACCTTCAATTCACTCATATAGAAGATGTTCAATAACCCAGTCTTGAAGGTGCTCGGATAGTCACAGTCTAATATAGTTAAGTCTTAAGTATATCAAATAATATTGTGTGTTCCATTCTCAATCATATTATATGGTATCCCCTTTTCTCCTTTTACCTGGTTCAAAAAGTAAATTTTACAATTGCATCGATTTCGGTGTAAACATAATCTATAAGTTCTATGGTGCTATAATAAATTATTGTATAATAATATGATCTAAGCGTACACCGGCTACATATTATTATTTAAAGAATCGGCCTTTTTAGCGCTCCTTGCGGACAATTCAGACATTAAATGCCGTCAAAATACGACTCACTACGACGACGTGGTTTGTTATCACTTTTCATCTTTACCATTTCTAACCAAACAAACGGTAACAATACTATTGGTAACTACACGTTTCATATTATTAATAATATTATTATACACACATTCATTTACTCAGCTGTTTTACAAGTGAAATTGATTACGTGAACACTAAACAGTGAATACGTGATAAATAAAGTAAATGTAAATTGATGAAATAGTATTAATGGTTTGCACTTTGCGCCACTCTAGTCTGTGATGAAATAATATTAAATTTATAAATTTTTATTGGTTCGTGTTCGTATTTAAAAATGTTAGATCTTTTTACAATATTCAGCAAAGGCGGCATCGTCCTTTGGTGTTTCCAAAGCACCAGTCAAATTAGTCAGTTTTTCATACCCTCGGTGAATTCGTTGATCAAAACTGTAATTCTTCAGGTAAATAATAAATATTATGCTGTGTCACAAACAGTAAGATGAAGCATACGTTTCACTTATAGAGTAATTTTGTCAAAACTTGTCGACGTATAAATGTAACATATAAATTCTTATAAAACTATAAAATATTACCCACCTGTGTCATTAATTATTATACTTGACAGAGATTGAAATTATTTTGATTATTATCATATTCTATGAATTATAATGCATTATAGTATGGAATTTTATTAGATGTGATATTGTTTCAAATAATTTTAATATTTAGGTAATTGTTGTACGAGAACTTAAATTTAATAAAATAGAGCCTACATTTTATATTTTTTCTCAGTTTATGGGGATATTGTAAAATATGTGTACTTATTACAGGAAAGAACTAGTAGTAACAACAATTATGAACAAGATTCTCTGTCATTGAAATATAGATTGGACAATGAGTTTGATTTGGTATTTGTTATAGCATTTCAAAAAATACTACAACTGTCTTATGTAGACAAATTTCTGGACGACATACAATTGGAGTTTAGGGATAAGTATAAAAATGACTTGGCCCGAAAAAACTATTTTATGGTAAAGTTTTATTGTGAATTTATTTTATATCATTATTAACTATTTTATTTTCAACTTAGGAATTTGAATTCAGTAAAAATTTCAAAGAAGTTCTCAAGTCTGCTGAAGAGTGGGGTAAGGCTCAAGCCTGTATTCCAAAGCAGATGCGTACATTCAATGAGTCTACAAAATCAAAAAAAACTGTAGCATCTATGATTGAACGAACAGGGGATGATAAAGAAAATAAAAAAAATGGTAAGTTTGAATCTTTAACTCTATAGATAGGTACCTAAACAATTTTTATTTCCTAATATTTGAATCATTAATGTCTAGTAAAAATTACTGATACTCAAAAAAATGATAAAGAAGTTAATCATAATGGTGTTTCATTTAATGAAGAAGACTTGATCACTCAAAACCGATTAAAAATGGCTCAAAAAATGGGTGCTATGAATTCCAATAAACTAAAAAAAAATAAAGAGTAAGTATTAAAAATATTTGGTTTGTAATTTTATATTCTTGGAAATAATCAATATACATATATAATTTAGGAAAGTGCCAAAACCTTCTCCTAAAGCAACTAAGCAACCACGTACATGGCCATTAGGCGGAGCGGCAAAAGATATAAGTTCTTTAGATTATACGAAAGATAAGCCAAATAATAATGCAGATAGTCCTATTGAAATTGAAACAAACAATGAGGTAAATAAATGTCTAACAATGTTGAACTAAATTGTATTTTATTGCTGTTTATATACTTCATTTGGGTTAAGATAGAACTGTTCGGCTAACCACAACTCGTGTCGTCACATTCCCACCACTAGATGAACCCCACTGCATGCGTTGTATAAAAAAAAAAACCGATAGTAATGATTGCAGTAAGGGCTGTCTAGTGATGGGGATACGCCCATGTGACAAGTTACAGTAGTATTTAACGGTTAAGTTTACAATTTTAAGAAAATAAATATATTAAATACCTATATAATATTTATAATTAGATTGTTGGACAAATGGTTGGAAGTATTAAAGACATAGAAATTGATAGTGACAGTGATGAAGAAGAGTCTGATGAAAAATTTGAAACAGCTGCTGAACGCAAGAAAAAGAATGATAGTAAAAAAAGTGTATTCTCCATGTTCAAGTAAATGATTGATTTTAAATATTTTTGTGAATGTATTATAATCATCATTGATTCACTTCTAGAGGTTTAGTTGGAAGAAAAAATTTGACTGCAACTGATATGGATCCAGTATTAGAAAAACTTAAAGAACACTTGGTTGCAAAAAATGTAGCTATTGAAATAGCAACTAAACTTTGCGACTCTGTTTCTTCGAAGCTTGAAGGAAAGGTAAAAATATTATTTTTTACTAAAAAATAATCATAATACATTTTAAAATTCATACTTACATTTATATAGGTTCTTGGTTCATTTGAATCAGTGGCATCTACAGTAAAGAATACTATGATTGAATCTCTAGTACAAATTTTGTCACCTAAACGTAGGATTGATATTTTACGTGACGCAATGATGGCTAAAAAAAATGAAAAACCTTATGTTATGGCATTTTGTGGAGTGAATGGTGTTGGAAAATCTACAAATCTTGCAAAAGTATGGGTTGTTTAAAATTTTTAATTCAGCTATTATTTAATAGCATACTTTTTCAACTAATAATAGATTTTCTATTTATTATATCATCATATTATCATATTTACAGATTTGTTTTTGGTTGATTGAAAATAATCTAAGAGTATTAATCGCAGCTTGTGATACATTTAGAGCGGGTGCTGTTGAACAATTAAGAACTCATACAAAACATTTAAATGCACTTCATCCAGCAAAAAAACATAATGATCAGCAAATGGTACAACTGTATGAAAAAGGATATGGTTAGTATTTACTATTTAATACAAAATTTATTTTGTATGTTTATTGTTTAATAACACTGTATTATATGATGCATATCATTTAACTATAGTTTGGGGTTAATGTTTAAAATGGTATTGCCCATCCAACTCATGATTATAGGCCTATAAATGAGGTATTTTACATTAACTGTCAAATGGTATGTCTTCAGTCATTGTTTCATTTTGAGATTGATTGATGGTCATATCAATGCAACCACCATATTTATAAAAACGGCTCAGTGCACATATTCCTAATTATACTCGGCTTCAGTGCTCTTTCTATTTTCTACCCATAGTCTAATTTCACTACAATTGCACCTTTAATTTATTAGAATGATGTGTGTAGCCTAAAAACATTTATATTATCATACCTATGCATAGTATTTTATTGTTATTTCTTTACTGTATATAATTCCACTATAAAATATGTTTTTGTTTTACGGTATATTGTTATTTACTGTTGTTAAAAACCAAATGGCGTTAATATTGAATATAAGAAATAAAGGTTATATAAAATAATTATATTACCAATCTGTAAGTTTATGGTAATTACAGGAAAGGATGCAGCTGGAATTGCTATGGAAGCGATAAATCACGCCAAGGAAGCCAAGTATGATATAGTTCTTGTCGACACAGCTGGAAGAATGCAAGATAACGAACCATTAATGCGAGCTTTGACTAAAGTAATTTATTAACAAATAAAAACTTTATAATGCTAAGTACATTTTAATGCGGTTCAAAATATTTATTATATGTTGATTTTTAGTTAATTAAAGTGAATGAACCTGACATGGTATTATTTGTTGGTGAAGCATTGGTTGGCAATGAAGCAGTTGATCAGCTGGTGAAATTTAATCAAGCCTTAGCCGATTATTCGTCTTCAGTTACTCCACATTTGATTGATGGAATTGTGCTCACAAAATTTGACACAATTGACGATAAAGTAATTTAATTATTTTAGTTTTTATAATAATGGAAAATCTAATTAGTATAACAATAAAAATAATTTCATTCTAGGTTGGAGCTGCTATTTCAATGACATACATCACAGGTCAGCCAATAGTATTTGTGGGAACTGGTCAAACATATACAGATCTCAAGTCACTGAATGCAAAGGCAGTGGTTGCTGCTCTGATGAAATGAAAATATTGATTGCTACACATTACATTTAAACAGTATCTTTAATAACTTGATTGACCTATAATATTTGAACCCCATGTATTTCTTCGTAATCTGGTGATAATTTGTTGGTTTTTTTATTAGTTATTTAACGAATGTTCTAAAGTATTTTATGTTTTAATATGTGATGAATGTTCATCCTACTTAATATTTATGTATTATTTGTTATTTTTCATTCCATTGTATTTTTGGTAATAAAAAAATGTGGGCACCAATCTAATTGTTTCCATTCTTTTATAAATTCCGAATTATACTACATTATATTTATTATAATACTCTGACAATCATTTCAGGGTCTCTCTTAGGTAACTCCCGGGTCCACTTCAGCACTACCCAATGGGAGTTATGTAAATTCACCCGGATTTACTTCAGTACTGCAAAATTTAATTTTAAAAGAGTAAATTGTATAATAATAAAAATCCATGTGTTTAGCTGCTGTGAGCTATAATATTATAGTATAATACTAAACATTTTATTTTAATTTTTATGATAGTACAAACATATAGATTTCAAAAAACTTAAGGTTTGTTTTACTTATTTTATGTTGTTTATTGAAATTTTGAATTTTTACGTACACTTCAGTTTGAAAATCTGTTAGGGTATTAATAAATGTAAATATAAATTGATGAGTACTAAAGGTCTAAAGAAATAATCGATTCATAGTGTAGTAATAACATTTAAAACAACTCTGAAGAGTTTATAGATTACACCTCAGGTAAACATTGTAAAATTGACTCGGTAGAGTTTACCATCAGGATAATTTATCACCGCCCTCTCTGTAATTGGTAAAATGAGTATGTTACCCGAAGCTTTTTTAATTATCAAAATTAGGCTTGATCAGTGATCAATGTTATAAAAGTTATTATTTAATTTAAAACTAATCACATTATATTATACCTTGGTTAGTTAGGTATACCTTATTAACTCGTTTTACATATTTAAGTATAAATATTAAATTTGTATTTATATACATTATTTTGATCATTATTATAGAGTCCAGAAATAATGCGAAACACTTTAACAGTTTAATTTACAATTAAATAGTCTTAGTAGATGCTTATTTAGAATACCTATCTACTTTTAACATTTTATCATAATTTATAAATAATATTTAAAATTTTCTATTATTAATTTCTTTTTCTTTTTTAATACAAAATATTATGTACAAATTAAAATATACTTTAAATCCTTGGGGTTTTAAATTAGGGAAAAAATTATTCAACATAATAATGAAATTAATTAAATCATGCGTCACTGCCTAACATAGGAACAAATTTAACTTTAGAAAGTAACAGTTTAAGTAATTACTTAACTTTAGCTTTTTAACTTGTTTATGCGATAGTGACCAGCCCATATTTTTAACACTCTAAATATAATCTATATATTTGTACCGATGGGCGATGGATGTTAAGAAATAATTTCTAGTTATAGTGCCCTAGTTATACTTTAGAATTTAGTTTATATAAGAATGTTCGTATAAACGATTTTCAACGTTTGTCATACACACATACTATTTGGGTAGTATAATACCCACTCATTATAGGTATGGCTCAAGCCTCAAGGAGTGGTGGTCTGGACCCGGGGACCCCACCCACTGGTCGCAGTCAGTGGCGTAGCGAATCATGTTTTTCAGAAGCAATTGCTTCTGGTTTCTGGGGGGGGTGGTGGTGGGTCATAACCTCATAAAACCCACATGCACGGTCAGTCTTTAAACTTGATTTTGGGTGCTACCCCACCCCCCTATTTGAGCATATGACTATTGTATACATCAGGTGGGGTAGGTCATAAATAATTTGTTTGCTTCCATATGATTTAAAAAAGTTCGCTACGCCACTGGTCGCAGTGTCTCACTGTCTCACTACTGAGTACTGACTTCTATCAAAATATCAAATACTATATACGACGTCGTATATAGTATTTGCTACTATAGTGTATAATTATTAATAAATTAGTGTGCTATGGTATGCATGTGGAAATGTGGAACAGAGATAATATTATGACGTGTTAAAAATTCAATTTTCAACGTTACATAATATTCATACTTACATTTTCATGACGCAATGGTTTCATGTATAATATTTGTTTTATTCCTCCATGATAAAATTACATGTGGTCTGATTTCATATCAATATTATCAACTTGAAATTAGCAAAATATTTATGTTTTAACTTTTGAAGATTATTTGAAAAGCAATTTATTTTTATCTATATTTATTCTATATTTCTATCCTTATTCACTATTTGGTTATTCTTGATTTCCTTGCGTTTATGGTTTTTAAAATGTATGAATAATTTATAATTTTTAACTTAGGGTTTATAGTAACACTTTAATAGTAGACATAATAGTACACTTTGATTGGAATTATGTCTATGAAAATGTCTGATAATGATTCACTAAATGTTGGGTAAATCATATTTAATATTATATTCAATACTTATTTTAAAATAGCTTGCTTTGGATTTTAAATTACGAACTTGTTAAATAGTATTTGAAAATTAATGTATTATGTAATTTTAATTTGCATTATAGTAATACATATAAAGTGGCGAACAATGGCCAGCTTATTAAACTAGATTCAAATATTCTTGGTGCTCAAACCTTGATCGTAACTGATGATGATGGATCTCTTGAGTCTGTTGATGAACAACCAACTGCTGCTGTCATAGAAAATGGCAACGTAACTGGAATTGTTATGAGCAAAACCAACGACACAAACATTACACAATATGAGCTCAGGCCAAACAATAATGCTAGTAAGCAATCTTTACATTTAGTATTTAGTTTTAATATATATATATATATATATTTAATTATTTGTAGCTCAATTTTTTGTTGTACAACCAATTAATGATTTATTTACAACTACAACAACTGTTAAAAGACCAATTGTACCACTCAATAGTGAAGTGCCCAGAAAACGAGTAGATCGTACTGTCGTGACAGTAAGTATTTTAAAATTAATTCAAAAGCAAGGTTCATATTTTATATATTTAATCATTTGGTAAATATATGAAATAAATATTAACTATTTTTTATTATTACAACATTATTTTAAAGCCTATATATATTATAAACTATAAATTTATACTGTTAATAAATAAATTAAATACTTATAATATGTCTGATTATGTTTAAAGAGGGACGCTAAAAGACGATTGACACATAACGAAGTAGAACGTCGAAGACGTGATAAAATAAACCAATGGATAATGTATATGAGCAAAATCATACCTGATTGTGCTGAAGAAAACAAAACTAATTATGATAACCAGGTAAAATGTTCAGTACTTTTCTAGTTTTTATAATATCTTTTTCAAATAACTTTTTTTTGAGGTATGATAAAACAAAAATTAATAATAATATTAATTACATTTTAATAATAGTTAAATTTTAATTTTTAAGTTACCTATTACGCTTGCATGCATCTTAAATGAGTGGATGTGTCAGTTTAGTTTTCATTTTATGTATAGAGAAGGATGTCTAAATGTTATGAAAAAAATGTCCCTAATTACTCATAGGCATGTTTGTGTACAGTGTCGGCCTGGCACTACAAAGGCATATGGATCAGTTTTTTTCAGGGGCTCCATAATGAAATAAAAAGGCCCCAAAAAATGTCATTGACATTTTGTTGAAAAAACTAATTTTATCAAAATACTTCCATAAATATACTTTAAATTTTTACCAGTATGGATAATATGGATTATAATATAACATGTATATTATAATCATTAATCAACTGTTATATTATAATTTCAACCCAATAATTAACAACACGCGATTACAGTAGTCTGATAGTCATCATACCTGGATATTAAACAGTTGAGAACATTTTTATATGGAAGTATGGCCGATGGATTACGAAAAAAATATTATTTATAAATCATAACATTATATTGTCATAGTATTCAGTAATTTTTTAAACATGTTAACCCCTTTTTTTCATTTTATAATACGTTTATTAAAATTATGATTTTTAGAATTTTTAAGTATTCCAAAAGACCATATTTTTAAATTATTGTTATTTTTTGTACTACTTAAAGAGTATCCTGTGACAATGTAAACTATCATTTTTTGAATAATAACTCCCCCCCCCCTAATTGCAAATTTTTTATCAGGTGATTTTCTTGAATATGTATCTAAATGATGCGGGGAATTTTATGAAAATAATAAGCTATGAAACTATTGAAACATTAGAAACTACAAATTAATAAATAATAATTATTAATTACACTTAAACTAAATTATGAAAACCAGCATTATATTTCCATCAGGATAGAATTTTAACTTTGAAGACAAATCCATAAGCTATAAGCATAATATTATTTGAGTGAACTTTCAAAAGTAAATATCTAATATCCATCATTATTATATATATAGATGTACAGTATTGTGCAATGTACATTATATACATTTTTGTATGTAATATTTACATGATAGCTGAATCCAACAGCGATGCTCTCATGTTCTCGTTCGAACCCATTGATTTTAAGAAGAGTGATGAAACCTAACCTAACCTGCTGTAGCAATTAAACCAAAAATACTTACTCCTTCTTGTTACTTGACAATTGTACTTTTATACCTGGCTTACGCTATTACATTCAAGCATCTGATTATTGATTCGCCAATTAAAAATTTATGAGACCGAAAAAAAAACGGAGTGGTTCCAAACGCATTGCCAGGCCGATACTGGTTGTATATTAATTTATTCATTACCTATTGGTTTAAAAATTATTGCTTTAAGCTATACTGTTATTTGCTAACTTAAATATTTATTGTTAGCCTAATTTTAAATTATAACATTAATTTTCCTTAATAGTTAAAATTGAATTTATTATTATTTTATAATTTAACAGTAGTACTATATTTTATTTTTAAATCAAAATAATTATTATTTATTCTAGAGCAAAGGAGGAATTCTAGCAAAAGCATGCGATTATATTAATGAATTAAAATCAACTAATCAAAGATTGATGGATTGTGTGAAACAAATGGAGGCTGTTAATAGGCATAATGATGAACTAAGAATGGAAAATGAAGAATTGAGAGGAATCGTATCACAACATGGATTGTTGTCTGAAAGGTGATTAATCTTAATATATTAGTAATAATTGTTGGCTTGAAGTTATGTGAACTATTTAAAATTATTAGCAAATGATTATTTAACATAATGTTTGTTGAGGTATGAGTTTGAATACCATTAATACCTAAAATATTGCAGACCACTACCGGTAAATATTCAAATTTCAATAATTGATATTGGTGAATTCTATAAATAAACACCAAATTATCATTGTCCTTAACATAATATGTTATAATATATTATATTATTATAATCTACTTATTATGATAAGAATCGTAAATAACAAAAATCTGAATCTTATTCAAATATTTTACAGTTAAATTTAGTCTGTACAAATAAGACCAGCAAAAGTTATACCTACCATACTAAATATATGACAATGAATGTCAAAATAATAAATAATAAAATGTTATTGGTAAAAATGTTATTGAAAAAATATAATATAGGTTACTATTCAGATTTCAGATTTTTTTGTATTTTTACTTTTAGTTTTTATCATAATAGATTTACTAAGATATACCACTTCTCGTTTGTAAAAACCTGGAGCTACTATAATTATTTGGAGTTAGATCAGACTTTTTTGTATACCTTAGAATTTATCAATATTAATTGATAAAAGCCTGAAATTCGGACATTTTACAAATTACCCGCAGTTGTTAACCATCAGTATTGGCCTAGGTTTATTATATAAATAATTACAATAATTGTATGACTTAATATTATTTTTATGATTTTAGTTTTGTTTCTAGAGATGGTGACTCGTCATGAGAATTATTAGAAGTTGTAAATTATGTTAAGCTGATTTAAACTTCATCTTTTTTACTATATTTAAATTTTTTGTTATACCGAAGAGACCAATGTTCTACTATCTATGTTTAAAATGTTAAATATTTTCAATAATGTTAAAATAAAAAAAAAAGGTTATTTTTAATACTAAATATAATATTGTATTATTAATAGCTGTTTCTTGATATATTATATTCAGTTAGATAAATTTAACTATAAATTTAGATCAAATGCTAAAAACAAAAAATGTTGTAGTTAATAAGTAATTTATTATTAATGATTATTATACTTAGTGACTACCATAACTCGTACTTAACTTCTATTACATATATATTCAATATTTAACTGTAAATTATTATATTAAGTATAAAATATACTATTAAAATTTAAAAGTGTGTCTGTATTGAACTAAATTTTAGATTTCTGTTTGAGTTTAAAAATTCAGCTTGAGTCACTACTGAACTGAACCTAAGTAGAGATAAAGAATTTAAATTAAATTAAATTAATACCTCAAATATTTTTTAACCTTGGAAAAATGAATGAAATTAAAATAGTTATCTAAAAATAAATATTGTATGTTAATTTAACTATTTAATAATATACAATTTATATTTTACTCAAATAAAAATGTACTCAAAATCATACAGAAAAAAAATATTAGAATACATTTAAAGTCTATTAATAGTCAATAAAACTATACAAGGTAATTTTTAACTAAAAATGCTCATTATCTTGTTTTATATTTTTTTACTTAAAAATCAGTATGATAAAAAAATTATTTGCAGCGGTTATAGGAACTTTAAACTTTTTTTTGAGAGTCAATACTCAATTTATAAAACAACATACCTTGTATTGATTTATTGGCTATTTATACACTTTTAATTTTGTTTTATAGTTTAAGTTTTTGGAATCACTTTGTTACAAAATGTACTCTTTATATCATTAAACAATTTCTAAAACGAAGCTATTTTTATTTTTTACTGCATAATGAATGAAAATGTATATTATTTTAAAATAGTCTTCATATTGTCAAATATTAAATTTATGTATAAGGGTTATTGTTTTTTTTTCTAGTGTCAATCATGGCAAGTTTATTGTTTTGTGTTTTTGTTATGTAGTTTCTAATTATGTATAAGAAAAATGTTAAATGGAATTAAATTTGGTTTTTTTGTAAATATTAATTTATGCGTGGTTAAATTATTATTATATTTTCTTGAATATAAATAAGAGTTTACAAAAATAAAATTTGTTAGAATTTAAAACTACCTATTTTAAAAACTATTTTTTTTTATAAGTGCATTAAATTGTATTTTTTTAAGGCATTTTTCTTGTTTTTTTTAGGTTTTTAAATCCACTCCCTACTCAACATCTTGATCGCCAATAGGCCAACTGCTATTTGGGCTTATTTCTACTACCTATTGCTATATTTATAAGTAGTATGGTATTCGGCCAAAATATCCAAATTTTGATTCAAGATTAGTGAGATATTTCGCCCCGGGAGAATAAACCGGTGACCGGCCCACTTATTAATTTTCCAAATATTGAATTATAATTAACATGGTCACATGGCACATGCATTACATACCCATTATTATTTAACTTTATAATTTTTAGATTCTGAACGGATCGATGAATGTATTGGTTTTACAATGATGTGTTTATTTTTTTTTTGTGTGTCAATCATTACCTTTTGGAGCAGTGAAAATGCTTTGATTTTCAGCTCCAGTATCTTGTTCGTTGGGAAAGTGAATTAAGTAGTGCATTGGGGAGGTCAATACATAAAAATTCCCAGTAGTTTTTAAAACAAAAAAAAAATTGAGGAAAAACGGGAATGTTTACGCGAAATCGGTTTTCAATAAAATCAATTTTGGTTTTTGGTGTAACTCTAGAACAAATCACCGTAGATACATTTTCACTGAATATTAGCATTTTCTATACAAAATAACATATTTTTCAAAATATTTAACTTGAATTGTTTCCAATTTTTTTAGTTTTATTTTTTATAATTATTAATACAATGTTATTTGTCGGATCTAAAACCTTGAAAATGTATTAGATACAATGCTCCTGATAAACTGTTACAATAACACTTAAAAAATATAAAGAATACGCAATCATAATTTTTTTTATAAGCATTTAAAGTTCAAATTTTGACAAAATACGTAAAAATCACAAAAATGTACAAATTATTTTTAGTTAGAAATTTACAAAAAAAATTCGTTTTTATTCAATATTATAATTTATAATATTATAATTAAATTAAGATTTGATAGTTGAATACAAGAGTCCTCATAAGTCTGTGTACCTTTATTAAAAATAAAAACGTTTACCGGAAACTTAAATTACATTTTTAAGAGTGTATGAAGTTCAAATTTTTAAATTTCTTTTTACAATATCTAGATATTCACTCGGAATCGCGGAAAAAAGTCTCGATAAAAATTAATGAAAATACCTTTATCAAAATTAAAGTATAACTATGATAAAATTGTATTGAAAAATACGTTAAAGTACATAAAAAAACTTATAATATCATATAAAATGTTAATTACTTACTCAAATAGTTAAATCACATACCTATTAAAATACAATAAAATTTAATTTAATACAAGTGTAAAATAATAAAATGTAATACATTATGCAATAGTCAATAATAATAAATACAATTAGATATACCTAGTACCTATATAATTATAATAATAATGCTATAAAAATGTAATACTATAATTAGGTAGAGTAACCTGGGGTATAATGGCGCACCTAACATTTAACAGTTGTTATGTGGTAGCATACACGTGTTAGAAATATTGTTATATTGTTTTCCTATCATAAATATTATGTAGATTGCAATTTTTCGGTCAAAAGTTGATTTTACCAAAGCAAATACCAAAAATTCCAAATAATTAGAAATTATAACAAATGCGTCTTTTTACCCCAGTATCGGGGTAAAAGTGCGCACCTAATGGGGTAATAGGCTAAATCATTCATAAAAATCTATTTTATTAAAAGATTGTTACCTATTTTATTTTTATCAAATAGTAAGTTATAAATATATATAATATGCATGCATAATATAAAAGTCCCTATAATATAATATATAATTAATACAGTATATTAGTATTAAATACTAAGTCAAAGTAATTTTTTTAAGTATATTACATACCTAATATTATTTAATCATTTGTTAATAAATCATGGATATAATGTACCCATTAGTTCAAATAAATTAATAAATAAATAGATATAATTACATTTTTAGACATTCAATTTAAAGCCAGAAAATTTAAATGTTTATAATAGGAGGTAATCAATAATCATGTAAGAAATACTGCCCACTTTTACACCAAAACCCACTAAGCCATTTTACCCCAATATGATTTTCTGCATAAACAGTATTGTACTATATTCGGTTGTTATCATATTAATATTTTACTATAGTATTGATGTTTAGTCACCTACTTGTACTAAACGAATATATATAAAAGCAACACCTAGCGTGTCTTTATATAGTACAAATTACTACTTCCATACTACTCAAATATTATATCAGATGAATACAATTAATACTTTGCCTTATATTGCCGCCAAAACTTCATCAACTGCTGAAAAAAATATTTTATCGCATTTGGCTTTGATAACATAATCATGATAACGAAAATGTTTGACCAGATAGCAATAATTATTAAATTACTTGTACACAATAGTTAATTTTGCCCCATGCGCTATTAAACCCCAGGTTACTCTACAGCTCTTTCTTATGTTCTGACTCACGGCCGTTAAAAAGGCCTGTTTATAGGTATACATATAACCTATTATTATAGGTACCAAAAAACGTTTGTTTTTATGTAATGTTACTAATCAAAGTTCAAATTATAAGTAGCTATATAGTAATTTCGTATACCTATATTTATTAGTCTACTATATTTTAAAAACCATCCAGAATGAATTCCTATTATCTATAACAAACTAACATTTTTTAAAACTGCCCTTCAATTTAGGTATGATGAATAATTTATAATATGATACTTTTTATATTTGTCTGTACAATTTGATATATACCATATTATTATCATTATACTAAAACTAAATACTAAATTACTAAGTTATAGCAAAAGCCAAAAATATGATCTTCATTAAGGAACTTGAAAATTAAATATAATATACATTATATAGGTATGTAAGCTTCTTTCTATTTTTTATATTATATGATTTTTTGTGTAACTTTAATGTATTTTTCAATACAATTTTAACATATTTATACTTCAATTTTGATATATTATTTTCATTCATTTTTTCGGGACTTTTTTTTCCTAGCGTGAGACTTTTTTTACCGGGACTTTTTTTCCGATTACCATTCACTCGATTTCTCATGTAGCGATTTTCTTATATAGTTGTTATTCAAAATCGAATAACATTAGATACTTGAAATGTACACCACATGTTTATTTCATCATTTTCTATACTTAAAAAAAATTTCAAATCCAATTCGAGTTGTTTACGGACATTTAAAATTTTTTTTTAGTTTTTTCTTTATTGAATTGAAAATTTAATACAAGACTTCTCACACATTGTTACAATATCAACTTAAAAATATAAAAATACATAATAAGCGAGGTTTTTTACAAGTTTTTAAAGTTCAAATTTTGAAATAATTAATCTAATTTAAAATTAAAAAATAATTTTCTTGTTAAAACTTAAAAATGTATAAAATGTTCATATTTTATAGCCAAGGAGTAAGGATTGAAAATGTAAAGCAAGGTTCTACGTAAGTAGTTTGTAGATATAATAAGTTCTGTAACCAAAAATCTACAAAGTATACGTAAACACAGTTTTAGATTCTGAGTGGAGTGATGAATGTATTGATTTTACAATGATGTGTTTTTTTTTATTTTAATGTCGGTCATCACGGCTTGGGGCAGTAAAACTGCCTCAATTTTCTTCAACAGTATCTTGTTCGATGGGAAAGTTGGTGCATTCAGGAGGTCAGATTTTCTATAGTTTTCAACAGCGTCGGGAAAAACAACATAAAGTTTAGGAAAAACGGGGATTTTACGCAAAATCGGTTTTTGACAAAATCTATTTTGGTGTTTGGTGTAACTTTAAAACAAATGAACGTATATACATGAATTTTTCACTGGTTGTTTATATTTAGAATTTTTATATACGATAAAATGTTTTGAACTGTTTAGGGACATTTTCAGTTTCCTATTTTATTAGTTTTTTTTTCTATTAATGTCAATAAAACATTGTTTGTTCAGTAAAAATACTTGAAAATTTAATACAAGGTTCCTACTATATTGTTACATTGACATTTGAAAAATTCTTAGTCACAGTTCTTATTTATAAGCATTTAAAGTTCAAATATAGACAAAATACGGAAAAATCACAAAAATTAGCAAATTATTTTGAGTTGAGAATTCATAAAATTTTTTCTTTTTAAATCTAAGATTTGAAAATGTAATACAAGATTCCTCATTATGTTTGTCTACCTTTATCAGAAAGAAAATGTCTATAAGAAAGTCAAATTACATTTTTATGTGTGTTTGAAATTTAAATTTTTACAACATTGGATATCTACCCGATTTCTCATGTAGCGATTATCTTATTTTGTTGTAATTGAAAAACGAATAACTGTAGTCTGTAGATACATGAAAATTTCACTGAATGTTTATTTTATCAATTCTTATACTTGATAAAATGTTCAAATCTACTTATATACCTATAATATAGGTATAATATATACCTATAATATGGCTATATTAAATATATCTAGGTATATAAAATAACTATTAAATTTCAAATTGATAAATTTTGTCAAAATTTGATCTTTAAATGCTTATAAAAAAATATTGTAACAATATATTAGGAGCCTTTTATTAAATATTTACACTTTTTGGCCCAACAGATATAACTTTATTGATAGGTATTCATAGAAAAAAAAATAGAAAAAAATAGAAATATGAAATTGTCCGTAAACAGATCAAAACGTATCAAAATTTTTGAAAATGTTATCAAGTATAAGAATTGATAAAATAAACATTCAGTGAAATTTTCATGTATCTACAGTTATTCGTTTCTGAATTACAACAAAATAAGATAATCGCTACATGAGAACTCTATGGTAATTTGTTTGAGAGTGGCACCAAAAACTAAAATCGATTTTTTTCTTCAAAAAAAATTGTATAGGTACAGTGTAGGTACCTAAAATAGTATTGAAGTCATAGTTGTTGATCATCCCGGATTTTTAGGAGTATTTAATATTTTTATATTAATATATTTTGGGGGGGTTATTTTATTTATTTTTATGGTAATAACTCGCATATTATATAACTTGCAACCAAAAGCAACCATTAATAAACGTTTCGATTTCCACCGTGAATCTTAAGATCCCTGTTTTACCATCTCTCTAAAAAGCGAATATCATAAACTCCTTTCTTATTGCGTATCTAGATCATTAGAGGGAACCACTAAGTATTCCAAATAATATAAAGTAATATAAAATTACATAAAATTATAATTGTAAATATGTATGATGCTACGCGTGTCCTAACTGCTGATAGTCCAAATTAAATGAACGTATATAGCAGGGGTGGCCAGTGAGAAGAGACTCGCGAGCCACCAAATATATTAATAAAAATGGAAGAGCCAAGATGTAAAAAAAAAAGGTCATATTATTATATATTATATTACATCTTGGTTCTTACGTTAATTTACGTCTAATGTTAGGTTAAGATACGAGCCGCAAAACTCGATGACGCGAGACGCGATTTGACCACCCCTGGTATATAGTGTATTAGTGTATAGCTGTATAGGCACCGTGGCAACTGGCAATAGGCAATGGAGAGATAACTAATAATTAGAATTTGTATGTGTATTGGTTTATGTTTTCGGTCTGCCGTTTATCGTTTAAAATATAATTGGAGTATTTGTGTATGTACGAAGTAAGAGATTATTTTTATCGACAAACTTCTCGGACAAAAAGGATAGGTTAGTTGGCAGGTAGTTGGGAACCCTCAGGCCGCTGTGCGCCGTGCCGTGCACCATAATACGTATTGGCGGTGAATAATTATAATTGTTAATATTACTCCACTAAAAGTCTTAGTCTAAAACAAAACATTTTTGAAAATTCTATCTTATTGCACGGTGAAAATATGGGAGAACCTGTATTCAAAATTTCAAGTTCGTACGTCGAGTCAGTGGTATTTGGAATTTATATGCATAGAAGATTCATGGTGCATTAGCACCTTTCAATAATATCAGCGGGGCTCGAGCAGCTGCATATTACCTACCCGAAACGACCCCACGGCCGAAGAAAGACCACACAAACAGGTTGCCGTTCGGCCTTGAAACACGTTTCATCGCACAGCCGATCTCCGGCTAAACACACGATGTTGAAATATGCGTTCTTTTCGTATGGCTGAATAGGGTAGCACTATAGTGGTGGGAGGGGTTGAAGGGCACTGTTGTTCACTGACACGTACTGGAATTTTTATTGATGGTAGTGTATATATTTTATTATTTTTAAGATAAATCGGATGGTAGTGTTCGACGCATTAAACTATTTTAAATACTAGTATAAAAATACTTATACGATAAATAATGAACTGAAATATCAGAGTTTACTCATAGAGCCCATTTATGTCATAAATCATTTTTTTAATTTAGATCCTTATATACCTCATTTGAAGACTAAAGTTGACAACTTGTATATAAAATCTTAACATCTACAATTATTTATATTAAGACTGATATAAAATGCATTTTAATAAACATTCAAATAACCTTCTATAGGGCTATGCATTTTAGGGTAAAAAACGTTTCGCCCCCGTAATTTCATCCGCGTCAAAAAAGCGAGTTCACGGACGTTCCGTCCCCGACTATTATTAAGATAGAACATTTGGCCCCCGGGAGTTATGTGATGTTGTTTACCTACTCATAGGACGTTTGGTCCCCGGTATTTTAAATCACTACATTTAAATGGCTTTTTTTAATTTAAAATTTCAATTATTTTTAAAAAACGTACAATTTCAGTATAATTTTTATTAATATATGGGTATGGCCTACCGACAACTTGTAATTTCTAATTTTGATTTTTTTTTTCGATTTCTGCTCTAGGCTAAAAACTTTTATTTATAGTTTGAATATTGATGTTTAATTTATTCTCAGTTGATTCAACTATTGTCTTCGTGTGTTAAATTAACGATAATTTTGGTCTTTCAATCTGTTCTCTTACCCTTTGGGGTTTTACATCTATTTATTTATTTAATAAATATTATATTATTTTTTTTTTTCATTAGGGTTAAGCCTTCAACTACCAAGGTTATTAGCCTGTGGTACTGTAGGGGAGGTTACTATAGATTTGTTTACACGTGTGTGTTAGTTTTGGCAGAATTTTTGATTTGGGCACCCGTATCTTCCATGCCCGGGTTAGGTTGGATAGCGGCACTTGTTCTTTACGGCGGTGAAACGGCGGGGGTGAAACGTCCGCGATTCGCATTTTTGTTAGTAGACAGTATTTTACTGAGACTGTAAAATAATGAAGTTTATTTTACCTACTACGTTGTTACGGTCGGCGTCGTTATAGGCACAGGCGGCGGCGATTGGGTATGACAAGGGTAGACAATACATTGTTGTTATTGTTATTTCTTATATTGGAAAACTTGGTATTCTGGTTCCCGTCTGCACACCCTCTTACTTCGAATAATATATTGCTGGGGGTGGGTTTTTTTTATGTATTGTATATTATATATAATATAATATTGTTATATAGGTACCTACTTATATTGTACACAGTTTTTATTTCCAGGTATTCCGGGAATAAGACCTTAGACCTTTGACATAATTTACAACATGTGTATTGTGTACGACCGATAATGGCGAAAACCCGGGGGGTATACCCAAGTCAGTCAAAAGAAATATCTAAGTACACAAATACAGACCCACAGAGGCGCCGCAACGCAGATATAAACATCTGCGTCTGCATTCCACAGTAAACCGGCACACTATTGGTAGACATTTTTCAATTATACAATATTTTATTTTCTGTGGTTCAAAATATATGAATTCAATCCCCGCTTTGCCAAATTCTCGATCTTATACGAAGTAGTTAAATGCGCATAGCAATGAGTAAAAAGCTTAAAAAATATTTAGGATACAGAATATTAATATAATATATAGATACATTTATATATTTAAAATGTTCTTTTTTAACAACTTGAAACGACGTAAACATTTTTGTGTCAAATAATGAATGTTCAGTAATAAAAGAATCTTCCGGTAAACATTTATGTATAAGAGTTGATTTGTTTTAGGAATTATTATACCATTTAAATAAAAATAAATGGTGGGCAAGTGGGTGTCGCTCAGCTGTATACCAGGTCAGACAAGTCATCTATCGAGTGATAACAATTTTTACTGCCGGCTGCTGGAGTTCATCAGTGCTCGGATAACCCTGATATGCGAGCATTATGTTTACCTATTATATTTAAATATATGAATGGATAATATACATCATACATATAATATATTAATATTATATTATATTATTATGTTTTATCGATAGCAGTATTTATGTTATATACTATAATAGTGAATCTCGGAAAAAAATTCCTGATAGTGGCGTATTTAAGAATTAGTCATGGGGAGGGTCCAGATAATTTTTAGAAAACAGAACTGTGGGGGGGGGGGGGGGGTAAAGCCCCTAACTACCAAATTACTCTTTATTAAATAAATATACCATATGTTTAAGACGATTTGAAATTTTTGAGTTTTTAATTATTAAATAATAATATGTACAAAACAAATTTAAAAAAAGCGGGTAAGTGGATGTCGCTCTGCTGTACCATAGGTTACAAGTGGATCAATGTATAATAGATTGTATTAAACTTGAATATAAGACGGTGGAGTCGGTTTGTCAGTCTAGATATTTTACATTGTTATTATTTATTATAGTCTGTAAGTTAAATTAATATTGAAATATGATAATTATTCGTTTCTATGGTGATAAAAAAAAGCGTTAGAAATTAAAATCCCATTTTTAACGGTATTTCGTAATTTTTCGGTGGTTTTTCCTATGGCATTAAAGAACTATTGAGAAAATCAAAAAGTAACTTAAAGTATAATCTTGATCCAATTTGCTAAAATATGAAGTACTTTATATTGAAATCGAAGCACTCCTTCTTTAAATAAAAATAAATGGTGGGCAAGTGGGTGTCGCTCAGCTGTATACCAGGTCAGACAAGTCATCTATCGAGTGATAACAATTTTTACTGCCGGCTGCTGGAGTTCATCGATGCTCGTATAACCCCGATATACGAGCATTATGTATACCTATTATATTTAAATATATGAATGTATAATATACATCGTACATGATTTATTAATATTGTATCATATTATTATATTTTATCGATAGCGGTATTTATGTTATACACTATAATACTGAATCTCGAAAAAAAGTACACTGAAAAAAGTCCGGTTATACAATATACAGAAATAGAAGGCAAGGTAGATAGAAAAATCATGTGCATTAGAAGGTACGGTAATAAATTAATACGGAAATTAATCTGTATTTATAGTTTTAAATTATATTACATCATATCTCTAGACCTGGTCCTAAGGATAAATTATGAACAGAAAAGTTCAAATATTAACATGTTTCTGTAAAATATTGTAAGATGAATTGTATATGAATTTACGTCAAGCTTACTAGTTGACGACAGTTGAAACTTGATCAATATTTTTAAAAAAAGTAATAATAATACGAACAATGGGGGAAGGGCTTCAGCTGGTTACTCCCCCCCCCCCCCTTCGTACAACACTGCGACCAAATAATAATTAGTAATAATAATTAATTACATTGTGATAACTTATTTATTGAAAATGTAATATGAACTAAATTCGTAATTCAATAATCTTTGATAATATTTTGTGATATCAAAATCCGCATATTATTATGTACACTATTTAAAAAAAAAATTAATATAATAATTTTTAGTTATTATCTATACTTTATCTTTACCAGTTATATCATGTTATGCCCTAATGGCCTAATCAACAATTAACAAAGATCGAAGCATTTGACGAAAGACAAAAAAATTATATATCATTGTAGGTACATAAGAATTAAGATCAATTCATTAACGGCTTCTCTCAGAATCTAAGACAATCAATGTATTTCTAATATCCGTACAATTTTACATGTGTATATTTAATGAGTTAAATGTTAATAACTATTACATTTTGTATTCTTTACGCAAGTGTGAATTATATTTAAACCATTAATTTATTATTAATTAATGTTAACTTGGGTTATTTGGTATATTAAAGTCTTCTTGGTACCTACTTCATTTTGAATTTACAAATTAATTTTTACTAGACAGTTTTCAAATTTTAAATCTATTTTAAACGAATATTAAGTTATTACAATATATTTATAGTTTATTATAATACATTATACTTATACAGGGTGTTTCTGAAATGGATGAGGTAACTAGTATAGGCGCACTCAGTATGGCCCAATGAAGATTTTTCTATCTTCAAAAGCTGGGTTTATACAAATTATTATTAGAACATTATCTTAAATGTAAAAATAAATGGTCAAGTTAGATTTTTTGCAAAATTCTCATATGAATCGAGGTGTCACATCATTTTCGCGCTTGTCGCGCGTTTTTCACGCTCGAATAGCCGACTAAAAAAAATGGTGTGGCACATCGATTTGTATGAGAACACTACCAGATAAATAGTGGTTGTATTTATTTGTTGTCATTAACATACACAATTAACAACGTATTATTTTACATTGTCAACCAATAAAACGATAAAATAATAACAAAATTAGGGTTAACAAAGTTTTAAATTATTAAATTTACTGACATACATTTAAGTTGTGTTACATTGTAAAATAATCATAATTAAATTAATTACAATTTTGAAAACCTATTTTTATATACAGTTGTTCAATGTGAGTATGTGACTCCCCTTAACTTCGATGCACTTTCGATCCGACGATGTAATGGATTTTAAGTTTTTTCCAACTATTTTGGTGTTTGACGAATGATATTAGCTACATTATTAATTCTCATCAAAAGTTCATCTCTATTATTTAGGTAATTCTTTGGCATAAACATGTTCTTTCTGAATATTCAATGTTAGTGTAATCCATTGTTCCAAATGTAAATTAAAAACATAAATCTTAAAAATAAATTTAAAGTGTTGTTCAATATCCAACATTGACCTCAGCTATAATCAAATCAAATAATGTTCTTTATGTAAAAATTACGGTCAATTAGTTATTTTAAAATAGACATTACAGATAAAAATTACCATATTTTATTACCTGTAAATCTAGATCACATAAATCAATGTATGTCAGTATGTCAGTAAATTCGATCATTTAAAACATTGTTAACCCTAATTTTGTTATTATTTTTATTGGTTAACAATGTAAAATAATGCGTTAATTAATCATGTATTTTAAATAAAAACAAATAAATATCATCACTGTTTATCTTGTAGTGTTCTCATACAAATCGATGTGCCACAAAATTTTATTCTTAGTCGGCAATTCGAGCGTGAAAAACGCGCGACTAGCGCAAAAATGATTTGACACCTCGATTCGTATGAGAATTTTGCAAAAAATACAACTAGACCATTTATTTTTACATTTAAGATAATGTTCTAATAATAATTTGTATAAACCCAGCTTTTGAAGATAGAAAAATCTTCATTGGGCCATACTGAGTGCGCCTATACTAGTTACCTCATCCATTTCAGAAACACCCTGTATATCATATTTTTACTTTGTGAAATTATTTATATTATTTTTATTGGAAATCTGGCGCTAGTAGTTCAGTTTTTTTAAATGTATTTTCTATTGATTAAATCATTGATCATAAAGCCAATTATTTTACCACATACTGTTTAAAATCAACAGTTGTTGGCGATTCCACGTATTTTAAGACACACTTACACATATCATACGAAATGGACAGCCAACCCTCTGCAGTATATATATACATACGTTAAGGTACTTAGATCTTCACAGGATGCCTCGTACAATATCCATATATATAAATATGTGCATTGTACAAGGTTTGCCTTTCTATACACCCCTATAATATATACAAACATACATTTTATCATGGTACTTAAACTCGCGTAGTTGTTCGATATCTGTTGAATAAGTCCGGGGGGGGGGGGGGTAAAATTGCTTACCACAGCACAGCGCTATCTGTAGGCTGTAATGCCGAACGCGTGGTAGCCCTCTTCAATTGCGGGCGACCAGTTTGTTTGTTCCGAACTGGCGACGTTAGCGCATCACTAATTTTAACTCAACATCTCCAAGACGAAGTCGACCTGTTGCCCTGTAAGTATGACGTTAGTGATATTTTAGTTTTACATAAAATAAATTATTAATATTATTAATAATTGTTTAGCTTATAAGTTATTTAGTATGAGTTAGTTATATGTAATAACCTACATAGGTAAATCTAAATGTTATATGGCGGTTCGGATGACCGCCAGCGGTGACTTCGACGACGGCCGGAACGTCGATTTTGCGAATTTATTTTTTGCATTTTTTTTTCGTTATTCACCTTTCGCTATTACTTCCACCTTTTCATATTTAACAAAAATGTTCTGATTTTTTTCAAAATTCGGGATTTACTGTCTTAAGGACTTTGTGCGACCCTGTTCAGAATAAATCCGCGTTCCAGCTAAATTTATAGGCCGCGGCCGAGACAACGTGCGAACCGAGTGTCGCCGTTGTGCGTGTTTGTCAATGATTTTGTCGAAGTGTCAACCCTTTTTAATACGTCTGATCTCCCCGTTTGCCAGTTATTCACGTTCCGGGATGTCGTTCATCGCTAAATGTATAGGCCACGCGCGGCCGTAGGTACTTTGTTCGGCGTCGCGTCGCTATTACTATATACAGACTTGAATATATGCACCCCAAATGTTTTGATTTTTTTTCACGTAACTTATTACTTAATTTCACGGTTTTCGACTTAACACTTATAAAATAAGAAACTGGCTAGACCGGAGGGCTATTCTCGTATAATGTATAAGATGTTTCTTCGCCACGCGTGATGTCCCAAAATTTGTATTTCACCCATTATAATTAATTCAATAAACAATTCACCTTGTTGGTAGGTCACGTGCACCCAACAGTAATATTGTCTGAACTGGACGTACAATGTAAAATGTTTGATTTTAAAAGCAACCATATTGTCTGATTGCCAATGACAAAAAATGCCTTTTTATAATTTTGAAATAATATTGTATTCTGGGAACTTATAAATTGGAATCGCGGACATTTCCCCCCCGACTGTTTTCGAAGTAGTAGAATATTCCCACCCCCATCACGAAATATTATTGATACGGATATTTCCCCCCCCCCCCCCCATTTTTTTTAAATTTTACTATTTAATAATATAATATTATTATTTAATATGAAATTAATTTATGCCTATTTTCTAATATAGTAATATTTTCAAATATTTTCATAAATATAATAAATTCTAGATGTATATTTTTGATCAACTTAACTACTTGAATCAAATTAACAAGCAATTATTAAATAGTTAAATATTCAAACTGGTAGTTTAAAAAAAAAATATATGAACAAAAGCTAAAAAATATAAGTTAAGAAATGACAAAAGAATTAGAATTCAAATGTTTAATGTATAATTTTTATTAATTATATTTTACTTTATACCTAGTTATTTATTTTTAAATTTTTATTGTTTCAAGTTAGTAGTTCAGTTCATCAAACATATACATTTATAGTCTATAAAAACTATAAATATAAACTAATTATAAATAAAAACTATTTTGTATATTTTATATTTTATTTAAAAAAAAATTTCATTTTAAATAATAAATAATATTATATTATTAAATTCAATATTATTAGTCAATAATTTACTTTTTAAAAAAATGGAGGGGGGGAATGTCCATTTACCCTGTTGGTACCTAATATATAGCAGAGCATTCCCTTTTGGTGAGAATACAATGATTTACAGAATCAAACGCGTTTTTAAAGTCTGTAAAGACTACATCTCCCCTGCTTGAAATAATTCGATTAATGTGAATAGTTTATGATGGTTTTTTTATAATTCAAAATGATAACTGATTATACTCATTTATGATAATTTAGTACATATAAGATATAAATTGTCTAAATATTTCTCCATAAAACATGCTATGCTCAAGCTCCTTTAAACAAATGATAATGCATTTCATACATAACAAAATTAATATAAACTTAACAAATTAAATTGTTTCTTAAAATTGTTAATTTTTCTTCCAAAAATATGGAAGTACCTAATACATGAAATATTAAACCGCTTTCAATTGCCTTAATTTTCTTATTTAATTCAATATAGATCAAAATTAACATATTGTGAATATTTTTATAGGAGAATTCACAGTCAACATCATTAAATAGAGTACGCGAGTAGATATTTTCAAATCAATCAATCTGATTTATCCGCTCCTACGAACAATGGATCAAAAACAAAAACCAATGGTTATTGATCTTACCGACAGTGACAGCGAGGATGATTCCAGTGGACCTGAACCTAGAGCAACAAAACAAACTGGACCAGTAATTACTCCAGATCCAGATTATAGATGCTTGCTACCAGGAACAGTAAAGACTGATATTAAAGAAGACGTCAAAGAAGACAATATTTTGCCATGCGAAAATGGGCAACCTAAATAAACATTATATCCTATACAATTATTATGTAAGCATTTGAATAAGATGATTGTGTATTGATTTAACAATGTGTTTTTTTTTTAAAAATCATTTTTATGTCTGTGTAATTGGTGCATTTGAGACATCAATATTTAAAATTTCCAGAAGTTTTCAAAAATGTCGAGTGGAACAAAAAAATTCAGGAAAAATGGGAATTTTTACGCAAAATTGGTTTTAAACAAAATCGATTTTGGTTTTTGATGTAACTCTGAGACAAATGAACGTAAATAGGTACATGCAATCTTCCCTGAATATTTGTAGGCATTTTCAGTTTCTATTTTTTTAGTTTTTACTTTTTTTTCTATAAATGTCAATACAATTTAAGTTGTTGAGTAAAAAAGCATGAACATTTAATACAAGGCTCCTGATATATTGTTACATTAGCAATTATACATTTTAAAAATAGATATGCACAATTTATAAAATTGAAAATTGAAAAATAATTTTTCAACTATTATAGCTAAGGTTTAAAAATTGAAAACAAAGTTCCAAGCAAGTAGGTTATTCTGTAACCAAAAAAATCTTAAAAAATATAAAACATAATTTTTCTTATAGGTACCTAGTTATTTTATGTTCGAATTGGGTGAAATTAGATATTTAAAAGAAGAAGACCGATTTTTAGTTTGTGTTATACCTATTTTAAAAATATTATTTTTGGGTAATTGAAACGTTTAAAATATATTATTATATACAAATATGATAATAAACAAATAATAATAATTCAACGTAAACAGCTACTATAAATATTATAGTAATAGAATACAATATCCTAGGCCGACAAATTGTCTCCACTTAGAATCGTTTTTCGTGTACAATGATATTATATAATTGAATTCAAATTTAACACTATACATAACAATCACCCACTTGTAACCTACTGTTCAGCAGTCACTTCCATTATTTTTTTTTTTTTAATTGACCTCCATTTTTTATTTAAATCCTGGTAAACGAGTTTTGGACAAGTACCTACCTACATAATAGTTAACTTATAATACATATTGTAATTAAATTACCAAAAAATACAATTTCCCAGCACTGTGTCTAGGGGCACCGGCTGGAGAATGAATTAGAATGTCTATAAACGTTGGTCTAATTTCTTAAGTTAAGTATGGCATGAGAACAAAAACTGAAATAGAAAACCAGAATAGATATGTTGTAGATCTCAAGATTTCTGTAAAAGAACATACAATTTATCAATTGACCATATAGCCTACAGGTACTGAGTATATAAGTTCTAGGGATTCAACATAATATAATATATTTTATATTATCTATGGCAATTGCCAATCGTTGACATTCGTCAAGACGATTAACGATTCTATAATAATTTTGGTGAACAAAAAAAATAAAATGAGCCAACGAAAGAGTATAGTCATATAGGAATTGATAAAATAAACATATGATATAAATCTCAATTTGTTTTTGAATTACAATAAAAATAAGAAATAACTATATGAGCAATTGATCGAATATCCAATATTGTCAACATTTGAATTTCAAATGCTCATAAAACTTTAATCTGACTTTCTTAAAGATATTTTTATTTTGATAGAGTTAGGTAACCTTATAAAGAATCTTGTATTAAATTTTAAAATCTTAGATTCAAAAAGAAAATTTTTTAAGAATTACTAATCCACGTATGTTTCTTTTGTCGATACTGCAATACTAATTAATTCAAAAATGTCTGAAAAAAAAAACAGAAATATGCAATTAAAATCGTAAAATAAGACCTTAAAATGAAAAAAAATTAGTTAGTTGTCAAAATATGCAGCCTAAAAGTTTCATAGTTTAAATAGCTATGGTCATCAAACAAATTCTGTGCTCACTTAGCATATCATATCATGAGCCAGAATAAAATAATATGCAAACAATCATAATCATAAACATAAAAAACAAAATGTTTTAATTGTTTTATATGCCTACAGTTACATCTTATATTATATTATAATTTATTTATTTATACTTAGTAAGAATTTCTTATTTAGTATGTACAAAAAAACTGCTGCAAGTATAACAATAAATTACAAGAAATTAGTTATATATTTCTAAATTTTTAATTACAATTTAACTATAAATACGACAAATATGAAAACTATGATAGTATAATTAATAATGATTTTAAATACTTTTCTCTTCAATTATAAAATTAAAAAATAAAGTTTTCTTATAATTATAAATAAGTCTTTGACAAATAATTTTATTCACAATTATGATTCAGAGTGCAACTGAAGGTAATTGGTGTTTGCATAGTTTTCTTTCAAAGTAGTTAGTCTTTCCTTGTTGAGAAGTAAGTTCCATGAATGGGAACAGGTTTGATGACCAGTAAACCTATAATTTACACATTTAATTAAATATGATAATTAATATTGCTATATGATCAAGAAATGTTCATACTGCATTTGTATGTATATAGGACACCCCGATTGTTTTAACATCGTATCAGCAACATCTTCAATATATATTTATTCACAGCTCATGCGTACCATTTTGACAAGTGAAGCGTTTGTCAAAAAATCTTGTACGATAGTTATGACTTCACAAATTATATGTGTAATAACAGCTGGAAGTGGCTTTTGATCCAATTGTTTAGAACAAGACACAGGCAAAATATGTGTGTAAACTCTAAAATCATAATAATAATAAAATATGTGAAACAATGTTTTTAGTGAGTATTTAAAAAGTAAAAATTTAAATTTTTGAGCAGAGTATTTTTTAATTAAGATTTAATTTTATTATTAACATTGAAATCTAGCAATAACCGTTGTTTGAAAATAACCGTTAGAGATTGGAAGCGGTGATTTTCTGTCTTTGTCTAACACATGTGCAACATAGGATTATAGACATGTCCTATTTCCAACCTATCGATTAATCTAGTGAAGAGATAAGAATTTTGATCTTCTTGAGATCGCCTTTCCCACATTTTTGATTTTTTGATAAAAACTTCTCCAAAAATTAAAATATGTCAATTTTTTAATTACTCTTCTTAATATATCGTTTATATGAATTTGGGGGGACAATATCAAAAATGTGGGAAAGTCGATCTCAAGTAGACTTGACGAAAAATTCAAATCTGTTTACAGAATTCTTATCGCTTCACTATATTAATCGGTGCGTTTGAAATACAACACGTCTATAAATCTATGTTGCGCGTGTGTTAGACAAAGACAGAAAATCTCTGCGTCCAATCCCCTAAGTGTAAGTCACATTTACTTAACAACAACAAATGGATAATGGACCTGAAAGATATGAGTTATAAAGAAATGTAATATTATATATTAAATAAACAATTCATACTAACATATGCCAATAATTAAAGTATACAACTTATTAGTTTGTACCTATATGAAATTTTAGATGTACACAATATTCACATATGTTTGCACACTCAATAGTACATTATTTTGTATCAAGTTGCCACTTACTTGCTATGTCCAAAAATACAGATCCAATATTGTCATAACAATCAGATCAATAGTGACGAGTTCTAAAATAACTTCTTGTCTCTAAAAACAAATGTAGTTGATAACTGTATATTATCTTCATTTTTGACTGAAGTACAAACTAGTTTTGTGTTTCTTTGAAATTTAAATATGTTGAGGCTCTCTGTGTCATTGAAATTGGATTCTTGCTCAGAAAAATTGTATTGCCTAAAAAAATTAAAACTTTGTTAAAAATATGTCAGTGCACCTTTTGTTTCCTCTCCTTGAATAACGAGCAACATGCAAGTGTGATGACAATAGATCCAATTTTGTACTGTTAGATTTAATATTAGAGTAATATGACATATTATTATAATCAAACTTAAAAGCAAAAATATTTTTGAAGGAACCTTATAGAGATGCACTAAGTATTTATTTATATTTTATTTTTAAAACAAGTTATGGATATTTTAATTGATATTGTAACATATAATTATTTATTTATTAATTTATTTTGACTAAACGGGCTGAGCCCTTTCGATATACAAATTTATGTCCACGCACACAATTGGATATTAAACAATGTGTCCCGTGAACAGGTGGGTATTAACTAACGTTAATAGCACAGTAAAATAGCTTTAAAATGAAAACCTATCAACAATATCCTCACCTTTAAGTTTCATAATTAGCTCCAATATTGTATGGCTTCATCTAAGCCGCCAGAATTATATTAAAGAAAGTCACATCCAAAAAATTGTCAACACATTGCCTCGACTACCTAGTTCCTTGTATGTGGGAATCATATATTTTAGTTTTGAAAACCATAATAAGTATAATCCACTGTATGAACTAAAAACGATAAGCCACTAAGTAACTTTTGGTTTTGGCAAACATTTAAAATCGGAGACTTGAGTTATATACTTACATAAGTGTGTGTGAATTAGATAGTTTTTAAGGCTTTCCTGGGTGAATAGTTTAAAATCATCAACCGTAATGTCTCCAAATCTTTTATTTCTCCATCGTTGGAGAAGTATAATTTTCTAAAAATGTCGGGTTGTAAAGAACCTAATATCTAATTCATGAATTATATTAAAAGATTTTACTTCTTAGATAATAATAGCTAGTTTTCCAAGTGGTTTGGATTATGTTTTGTGACAGCCTCTGGCCATAATATCTACTACATACTGAGCCTTGTTTATAATCACTGATTGTGAAATGATTACTGCAGATCCTGCTCTAGATAGAAATTAGGTAATCATTTAATTTGAAGATTTTCAGCCATTATTTCCTTTTATTTTCATTTTTTTGGAAATCTATATTTGTGAACAAATTAGCAAATTAGACTGATGCCATATTATTAAGAAATATAAACAGTACAACTAGAAAATTATACTTACTAATGAAAATTAAGGTAATGTGGCGAGGCGATGCTTAGGATGTTTTACTAAAAAGAACACACTTATGCATGTCAATTTTTTACTGAAACGTAAGAATACAACACTGTACGAATGTTCAATGTATATTCTGAATTTCTGTTCAAATTTAAAATAGGTACCTAATGAAATGTTTTAATTAAAGTCGGCCGACAGTAAAATAATATTATGTTGTTATTCATTTGATAACAATTATTAGGTACTCTCATAGTGATAAGTCAGAACGGTTATTTCTAATTGGCGGTACTTCTGGCCACGGACCGAAAGATTGTTCTATGCAAGGTGTATTGATAAGGTGTCGTCACTTGTTTGAAAATTTTACTACAGATAGTCGCCACCACCGGGAGCGCTATATGTCCTAAAGAGGCGAAAAACGAACACTTTACTCTTTAGTACACCAAAGCCATAGAAAATTTAAAATATATTATGATTTAAGGAATAAAATTCAAAAATTATCATTGCATAATGACTTCTATGTTCTAAATTATTTATATACATGTATTTAAATACTTTCTTTTTATCAAATACAACTTTAATATTAACTAAATTAACTAAATTGTCATTTTTAAATTTCCTATTATAAAAAAAATATATGAAAAATGTTAGAGTTAATTCACTAAATGATCATACATAATGCTTTCAAAGTGTTATAATTAACAAATAATAATTATTAATTAATATATTGATTTTAAATACAATTCATAATACTAGTACTAGTATTATACTAGTATTCATATTACCAATGTGTTACCAAAATGCATATATTTTGAATATCTTTTTATAAGCATTTATTACTCATTTGTACCTATCACCATTGATTTAACAATATATTCATAGTATTTATAGTATATTATAAAATCAATACTATTACCTATATATTAAATTATATTAACTGAGATCCTGGGGATAGAAACATATCTATATGCTAAATGGTTGATAGACTTATACAGTGGCGTCATTTGGGGGGGGGGGGGCAGGATGTGCAATGGCACCACTAACTTAAAAAATGTTAACAATTGGCCTGCCATTAATGCTCCAATGCGCCATCATAATTAACTTATACATGTTTTCATATATAGGTAATATAAAATATATATATTTTAAGTTTTTATATATGAACAGTAATGATATTAGCTGGTTGCTTTAACTGCTTATAAGCTTTTAATTCTTTGAATTGCTAGATATTTAAAAGTTGCATTAGTCGTTATGAGTTTCAA
>NC_042496.1:36898568-36899757 GCF_005508785.2 Acyrthosiphon pisum
CATTTATATATATATCTAAATATATATTTTTTTTAATGGCCTGGTGAAATGTCAAAATTGGCTGCGTAAAAGTTTGCACACCCAGAAAAAAAACTGAAATGACGCCCCTGGACTTATATGAGTCATCCTAGATCAGTGCTTATTTTCTTTAGACTTTAAGTGTTTATGGAAAAAGTTTAAATACTTAAATTTTAATACTATTATTAAAATTTCTCAAAAGTATATTAAAACATTAATTTACTAAACATTTTAATAATTTATCTGTTTGAAATAGTACATGTAATTTTAGTATATACCTAATTTAGAAAAAACAATTAATAATTTTGAATAAGGAGGCCTTGACAGTTTTACATTAAATTTAAAGAGCCTCATGTCAAAACAATTTGAGAAGCACTATACTACATTATACTGTAAAATATCTAAATATATATAACTATCTGTTCCGGTAAAAGATCATGTTTGTAATGTTGCATTTAAATTTAAAAACTTCATATACATTTTTCTAACATAATTTGTAGTTATTGAAGAAATATATAAACAACATTTTTGACAAAGGTTGGTTGCTCAATACACAGTCAAATATTAACCAAATGTATCATAACACATTATGACAAAACAAGAATGATATTCACTTGCAACAGAAAAAAATTAGCAAGTTGCTAAAAAAAAGAAAACACCAAAAAAATAATTTTTAAAATTTTAAATAATATTAATTTTTTATAATTTTTCAAAATTAGTTTGAAGCTTATAAGATAACTATTATTGAATAATATTATAATATCAATAATATACCTAATCATATAATAAAATATGCAAAATATGTTTTAAGAGTTTTTATGAGTACTAGAAAATAATAAGTACTCCACTTTACTAGACTACTGTTAAAATTAGGAGCAGAACAATAATAGTTTGAATTTAATTTAAAGATTTTAAGAAGGATGCAAATATCCAAAGAAGTGACTTAATTATACATTATATTTTATAATTGATGTCTACTCGATATAAAATATTGCAAATGATTAAAATACAAATGTAATGTATAATTACAGGCTCCAATTTATTATGCCAACTTGATTAAAAAAAACTTTTTTCTATCCAATGTTTTTGTAAATACTAATTTCAATTTAAAAAAAAATAGCATTTTAATTCTTAATTTTTAAGACATTTTGCATTTAACAGTATGAAAAAA
>NC_042496.1:36899807-36900958 GCF_005508785.2 Acyrthosiphon pisum
TTTTAATGATATTGTAACATATAATTATTTATTTATTAATTTATTTTGACTAAACGGGCTGAGCCCTTCGATATACAAATTTATGTTCCACGCACACAATTGGATATTAAACAATGTGTCCCGTGAACAGGTGGGTATTAACTAACGTTAATAGCACAGTAAAATAGCTTTAAAATGAAAACCTATCAACAATATCCTCACCTTTAAGTTTCATAATTAGCTCCAATATTGTATGGCTTCATCTAAGCCGCCAGAATTATATTAAAGAAAGTCACATCCAAAAAATTGTCAACACATTGCCTCGACTACCTAGTTCCTTGTATGTGGGAATCATATATTTTAGTTTTGAAAACCATAATAAGTATAATCCACTGTATGAACTAAAAACGATAAGCCACTAAGTAACTTTTGGTTTTGGCAAACATTTAAAATCGGAGACTTGAGTTATATACTTACATAAGTGTGTGTGAATTAGATAGTTTTTAAGGCTTTCCTGGGTGAATAGTTTAAAATCATCAACCGTAATGTCTCCAAATCTTTTATTTCTCCATCGTTGGAGAAGTATAATTTTCTAAAAATGTCGGGTTGTAAAGAACCTAATATCTAATTCATGAATTATATTAAAAGATTTTACTTCTTAGATAATAATAGCTAGTTTTCCAAGTGGTTTGGATTATGTTTTGTGACAGCCTCTGGCCATAATATCTACTACATACTGAGCCTTGTTTATAATCACTGATTGTGAAATGATTACTGCAGATCCTGCTCTAGATAGAAATTAGGTAATCATTTAATTTGAAGATTTTCAGCCATTATTTCCTTTTATTTTCATTTTTTTGGAAATCTATATTTGTGAACAAATTAGCAAATTAGACTGATGCCATATTATTAAGAAATATAAACAGTACAACTAGAAAATTATACTTACTAATGAAAATTAAGGTAATGTGGCGAGGCGATGCTTAGGATGTTTTACTAAAAAGAACACACTTATGCATGTCAATTTTTTACTGAAACGTAAGAATACAACACTGTACGAATGTTCAATGTATATTCTGAATTTCTGTTCAAATTTAAAATAGGTACCTAATGAAATGTTTTAATTAAAGTCGGCCGACAGTAAAATAATATTATGTTGTTATTCATTTGAT
>NC_042496.1:36901008-36902253 GCF_005508785.2 Acyrthosiphon pisum
TGCGCGGAGGAACTCGTGTTTGTGTTTTTTGGATTTTATGTCCGAGCGCAGCGCAATGAGCGAGTGGCAACGCTAGCAGATTATGTGCTTTTTAACAACTTTGTTTTATTCCGAGGTCTGCCCAAGGTGGTTTTTACATACTATTATCAAATCGGGGGATATTTTCGATTTGATATTGTCCGAGTGATATCCAATGCTAAGTATATTTTTTTTAAAAAAATACGCGTTAAATATACGAAAAAATGTAGTTTTTGAAGTTTTTTATGAATAACTTCAAAACGAAGTTTATCCGGGCTTTTTTTTTTACATTCTTACAAAACACCCTAAAACGAACATTTTGGAAAAAAAAATTTTAAAACTAGAATCGTTTCGATTTTTTTATATTTTTAAGTAAACATATATGCCCGTATGAGGGCATCGCCCCAACGCGTTACTTTTCATATAATGTCAGGTGGGGACTATTGATACTTTCTTAACATTATTAAAAACGTGGGTAAGTGGATATCGCTCTGCTGTACAGTAGGTTAGAAGTGGGTCACTGTATAATGGACAGTATTAAATTTGAATTCAATGATATAATATCACTGTATAAGAAAAACGATTCTGAGCGGAGACAGTATATCAGTCTATGTATTAGACATATATTTACTTATCTATGGTATTAAAAAAAAATTGACCTATAATAGGTACCTATAATAAATTCCAAATTAATCATATCATAATATCTATTAGGTACTTATAAGTTATAACGCGTTATACATCAACAAAAAACCGTGGTAAAATCATAGATATATAATAGTATACTTTAGAAGTTTCAAGTACCCACGAATAATATTATACAATCACAACAAAATAACTAAAAGAGTTATCCTAGGTTTTTAATATGTAATTTCGTCCAAATTTGTACTTAAAATAACTATAAAAATAAACTTTTTAAATGTTTATTTTAGATTTTTTGGTAACAGAATTAATTACTTACGTGGAATCTTGTTTTAAATTTTTAATTCTTAGATACAAAAATTGAACATTTTATAAATTTTTAAGTACAAAATAATTTTTCAAATTAAAATTTGATACATTTTGTCAAAATTTGATCTTTAAATGCTTATAAAAAAAAATTGTGCCTATGTATTTTTAATATTTTTCAACTGATATTGTAACAATATATCAGGAGCTTCGTATTAAATTTATACACTTTTTGGCCCAACAGATAAAACTTTATTGATATTTATAGAAAAAAAAACT
>NC_042496.1:36902353-36902571 GCF_005508785.2 Acyrthosiphon pisum
TCTTAAAAATAATAAATATATACACTACCATCAATAAAAATTCCTATACGTGTCAGTGAACAATAGTACCCTTCAGCCCCTCCCACCACTATAGTGCTACCCTCTTCGAAAAGGAACGAAAAGAACGCATGTTGCAGCATCGTGTGTATAGCCGGAGATCAACTGTGCAATAAAACGTGTTTCAAGGCCGAAAGGTAACAAAGACTACGGTGTGGTCG
>NC_042496.1:36902671-36908948 GCF_005508785.2 Acyrthosiphon pisum
TTTCGTGTAATGTACTATGAGCAGGTACAGTCACCGTCGACCGGACACATTGCGCGGCTCGAGCCCCGCTGACATTTTTAAAAGGTGCTAATGCACTGTGCATTAAATATAATATTCACTAACGGCTTGATTTTTAAACGTGGCATGGTATATTATGCTCAAGGGCGGACCCAGGAGGAGGTTTGGGAGGTCAGCCGACCTACAGTTTTTTTCCAGTTAAATGTGGCCCCTCGAAATGGCAAACTTCACAAATATTTTTTTATTTAAAAAAATTATGTACAGTGGTGGATTCAGGGGAGGGGCACGTGTCCCCTATCAATTTTCTATCGACAATTTTTTTATGCAGCTACGAGTATAAATGAAAAATTCAGTTAACAAGAATAATACTACCAACTATTAATTATTATTTATTATAATCATTCTTGTTTAAAAATGATAGTATGTATGTATTAATAATTAAAATTCAATTTATACAATTTATATGCGCCCCTCTATCAGAATATCGAAGATCTGCCCTTGATTATGTACAATGATCAATAATAAAATAATTTTAAATAATAATAATTTATAAAAAGTGCAATGCTCAAGAGTGTTTCTATACAATTACAAATATAATTCTATAAATGTATATTATGATTTAGAGGTATATACAGCCATGAACAGGGGTGGATAGGCCCATAGGGAAGAATGGATTTTCCCTGTGGGCTCCCGTCTATGTTTGTGGCCTGAGGGCCCACTCGGGTCTACACATTGTATTTTTGCAGAATAAAATATTCACCAAATAGTTTAAATTTAAAATTATTCATTTTTTTATATAAATTATTAATACTTAGGCACCAGCTACTGTTCTTTTTAACAATATAACATTAATACCACGACTAGACAAGAATTTGCTTATGGATCTTTAATATAGTATTTTAAATTTGTATCGTTAATCGAAGACCGAAATATCCTCGTATGTTTCCCTAACCCCTCTCCCCCCTTATATTGTGTTTTGAAATTACAAAAGAACGTACAATTTCAATATAATTTATACAATATTATGTGGGGATGTCCTACCAAAAACTTGCTATACAATTTCTAATTTTGATTTTTTTTCGATTCCTGCTCTAAGCTAAAAACTAGCATTTATATTTTGAATATTATTGTTTAATTTATTTTCAGTTATTTCAACTATTGTCTTCATGTGTTAAATTAATGATAATTTTAGTCTTTCTATACTGTACTCTTACCTTTTGGGGTTTTACATATATTTATTTATTTAATAAATATTACATTATTATTATTATTATTATCATCATTATTATTATTATTATTATCATCATTATTATTATTATTATTAAAACTAATAAGTAATAACTATTTCAAAATATTATTTTTGGGAATTTCCTAACATGTGAAATCACCAATTTTGTTTGAGTTTTTCGACGACGACAACAACGCGGATAATATTAACTCCTGGGGGCAAAATGTCCTATCTTAATAATAGACAGGGATGAAACGTCCGGGGGCTCATTTTTTTGACAGGGACGCAATGGTGGGGGCGAAAAGTCCGCGATTCAGAAACACCACGAGCAGGCTGACAAGTTTCTCAAAAATGTTGTTATTTTAAGTTTTTTCACATTTTGAAAATCATTCAATTTTTTGTTAAAAAATAATAAGTAAAAAAAAGGGGGGGTTCACACTACACCGTGTCGTGTAAAATAATCACGGTTACCACAGTTACCAAACAATACCGATAGTTGAATAATATAATCTAATATTTTCAACATGTCAAATTGTTGTATGTATTATAAGTGTGTGTGTTTTTTTTTAGTATAAGAATTCATAATTATACCTATATTTTTAAAATAATATATGAGTAGTTAAGGTGTACAAATAAATTTTATAATACTCATGTATACAGTCATACAGTAAGGCTCTGTCGATGAATCACGGACACCCCCCCCCCCCCCTTGTTTTCAATGTAGTTGGACATTTACCCCCGGTTTTTTTTTCAAGTTTACTATTTAATAATACCTATAATATTATGATTTAATATGAAATTAATTTATGCTTATTGACTAATATTTTCAAATATTTTAATAAATATAAAAAAATTATAAATGCATATTTTTGATTAACTGAATTAAATTAACAAGAAACTTTTAAATAGTTAAATATTCGAACTGGTACAATTTAAAAATAAAAATAAATAAATATGAACAAAGGCTAAAAAATATGAGTTAAGAAATGACAAAAGAATTAGAATTCAAATGTTTTTTTGCAAAATGTATAATTTTTCATGTCGGAATTTTTAACCATTTTTATTAAGGCCCCTGCAAACCCTATTATTTTTTCATCAAAACGACCTTAGCGACTAACAAAAATTAAAGTACTTCTAGTGGTTCGATTTAAAAAATGTAAAGATGTTTTAATTCGTCAACAAGTCTACTTTGCATCGGTTGGAGCATATTTTTTTATTTTTTTGAATATATTCAATACTAAAAATTTATAAATTTATAAAATGTAAAATATTTATTCTCGTCAAGAATTTGCTAAAATTGAAAAAGTACTCAGACTAAGACGATCAGTAATCACAGAAACGAAATAATTGCCTAAACACAACTCCTTAAAAATGACACATTTGCAGGGGCCTTAATTATTAATTTTATTATACTTCATACCTACTTTTTTTTTTTTTACTGCTTAATTTTTTCAGCAGTTGTAAAAGGCCTAATAGACTCTTTTTTTTTTAATCATTTCGAGCTCCTCAATGCACCAACTAGATTCCCTTTCCCACCGAAAAAGACGAGAAGCGAAGCATTATTTCGACTACTTAGGTATTGTGTACACAGACACAAAAAAAATCTATTACGCAGCGCGTACATTTTCTAATAGTTTCATAATAACTCTAATTTTTAAACTAACGATGCTAAATGTGAACTGCTGATCGTACATTCGCTATACAAGATGGAGACAATAAAATGCCCGTGTTACGTTTCACGTCTTCTTAAATCGAGGTCATGGCAGCAGCCAGCAGCGTTCCCGATGTTTGGGACTACGGTAAAATTTAAATAACCGTCACATCGACCAGAAGCACGGACTATCTTAGCATAGAACCAAGGTGTATTGATAAGGTGTCCTCACTCTGGACCACGATTTAAGATAGTATGGTTGCCCATCGACCCATTAGAAAAATGTTATCACACGGCATACGGTTTGAATAATCTAAGACCGTGGTTTGAATCGAAAAGTCACGTGATCTACGGGGACCCCCGCATACAGCGCTCATATTGGTTCAAATTAAAACTAAAAAAAAAAAGGCGGGTAAGTCGTGGATGTCGCTCTGCTGTACAGTAGGTTACAAGTGGGTTACTGTAATGGATGGAATTAAATTTGAATCCAATGATATTATATCATTGTATACGAAAAACGATTCTGAACGGAGATGATTTGTCAGTCTAGGATATATTATTTTTAAAGAAAAACTTATGGAGAACCTTGTACCAAATTTTAAAAACTTAGTTATAAAAGAAAAAAATTTTACGATTTTTCAACCACTAAATTACTTGCAAATTTTCGCAATTTTGACATATTTCGTATAAATTTGAACTTTAAATGCTTATAAATAAAAATTGTGACAATGTATTCCTTTTATTTTGCAACTGCTATTGTAAAAATATGTTAAGAGCCTTGTATTAAATTTCCAAATCTTAGAATTAAAAAGAAAAACTTTTATGAATTTCTGTTTAAGATTATTTGAACATTGCCGTAATTTTTACGTATTTAGTCAAAATTTGAACTTTAAATGCTTATAAAAAAAAATTGTGCCTATGTATTTTTATAATTTTTGAATGGGAGTTAGAACAACATATGTGGACCCTTCTATTAAATTTTCAAGTATTTTGTCCCAGCTAATTTTTTTTTATCAACATTTATAAAAAAAAAATCAAAAAAAATCGATTATTTCAATTGCCTATAAATAGATTAAAAATTAGTGAAATATTTTGAAAATAAAACTATATAAAGAAAATGTCAATTTAAACAACTGGTAAAATTTTCAAGTGTCTACGACTCATACTTTTTGAATAATAACAAATATCAAAAATCGTTTGAGGCTAAACCGTTATTTAATGCGGTTTTGTAAAAATTTAAATTTCAAACACTCCTAAAAATTTTTTGTCTTATTCCGGTTGAGTTTTTTTTACAGATATTTAAAGAAAAACTTATGGAGAACCTTGTACCAAATTTTAAAAGCTTAGTTATAAAAGAAAAAAATTTTACGATTTTTCAACCACAAAATTACTTGCAAATTTTCGCAATTTTGACATATTTCGTATAAATTTAAACTTTAAGCACTTATAAAAAAAAATTGTGACTAACGATTTTGGATTTTTTTTTATCACTGTGAGAACAACTTATAAGAAACCTTGTATTAAATTTTCAAAGTTTTCTATCCAACCAAAAATTTTTTATCGTTATTTTAAAAAAAAATACTTAGAAAAATTGAAAATTTCATTTGTCTATAAATAGCTCAAAAAAAGTCGAAACACTTTGAAAATTTAACCCTGTATAGACAACGCTAATATAAACATCTGTTGCAAATTTCAAGTGCTTACAATAATTATTTTTTGAGTTACAGTAAAATTAAGTTTTCGTTTTTGTCAAAAATTGGTTTTGCGTAAAAATTCGCGTTTTTCCGTTATTTTTTTAAGGTTTTTTCGTGCCGCTTTTGAAAAGTATTGGGAAATTTTCACTTTTGACCCCCCAAAGTACCAACTAGATTCACTTTCCTTTCAGAAAAGGTACAACTTTTGAAAATCGAAGCATTTTTACTGCTCCAAAAGTTGTCGTCAGACACAAACAATAAAAAAAAAAAAAAAAGATATATAACATCACATCATTGTAAAATCAATACATTCATCACTTCGTTCAGAATCTAAAAATTGTTATGTTATACCTATATACAATAAAAATATATAAAGGATGTTCCAAATATTTCGTGTGACAAAAGACCGACATTTGGAAGACCCCATATAATAATCATATTATATTATTAATTATAAAATAGTCCACTAGAAGCGCTAGTACCGGGGGTCCGATTTAAATCCAATGCCGTCTTATCATAGCTCGTACACTCTTGATTGAAAATATTACCACAGTTCTATAGTCACCAGAGCGCGCTTCCTGTCCTATGAAGGCCTGTTTTTTCATACTGTTAAATGCAAAATGTCTTAAAAATTAAGAATTAAAATGCTATTTTTTTTTAAATTGAAATTAGTATTTACAAAAACATTGGATAGAAAAAAGTTTTTTTTAATCAAGTTGGCATAATAAATTGGAGCCTGTAATTATACATTACATTTGTATTTTAATCATTTGCAATATTTTATATCGAGTAGACATCAATTATAAAATATAATGTATAATTAAGTCACTTCTTTGGATATTTGCATCCTTCTTAAAATCTTTAAATTAAATTCAAACTATTATTGTTCTGCTCCTAATTTTAACAGTAGTCTAGTAAAGTGGAGTACTTATTATTTTCTAGTACTCATAAAAACTCTTAAAACATATTTTGCATATTTTATTATATGATTAGGTATATTATTGATATTATAATATTATTCAATAATAGTTATCTTATAAGCTTCAAACTAATTTTGAAAAATTATAAAAAATTAATATTATTTAAAATTTTAAAAATTATTTTTTTGGTGTTTTCTTTTTTTTAGCAACTTGCTAATTTTTTTCTGTTGCAAGTGAATATCATTCTTGTTTTGTCATAATGTGTTATGATACATTTGGTTAATATTTGACTGTGTATTGAGCAACCAACCTTTGTCAAAAATGTTGTTTATATATTTCTTCAATAACTACAAATTATGTTAGAAAAATGTATATGAAGTTTTTAAATTTAAATGCAACATTACAAACATGATCTTTTACCGGAACAGATAGTTATATATATTTAGATATTTTACAGTATAATGTAGTATAGTGCTTCTCAAATTGTTTTGACATGAGGCTCTTTAAATTTAATGTAAAACTGTCAAGGCCTCCTTATTCAAAATTATTAATTGTTTTTTCTAAATTAGGTATATACTAAAATTACATGTACTATTTCAAACAGATAAATTATTAAAATGTTTAGTAAATTAATGTTTTAATATACTTTTGAGAAATTTTAATAATAGTATTAAAATTTAAGTATTTAAACTTTTTCCATAAACACTTAAAGTCTAAAGAAAATAAGCACTGATCTAGGATGACCATATAAGTCCAGGGGCGTCAT
>NC_042496.1:36908998-36909835 GCF_005508785.2 Acyrthosiphon pisum
CGGTCTTTTTTTTAAAGTTACACAAAACCCAAAATCGATTTCTCGAAAACAGATTTTGCGTAAAAATTCCCGTTTTTCATTAATTTTCTTTTGTTTTCGCGGCGCTTTTGAAAACCACTGGGAAATTTAAATTTTGACCTCCCCAATGCACCAACGATATTCACTTTCCCATCGAACGAGATACTGAAGTCGAAAATCGAAGCATTATTTCGACTACTTATCGTGTACACAGACACAAAAATAAAAAAAAATATATAAAAAATACACATCATTGTAAAATCAATACATTCATCGTTTCACTCAGAATCTAAAATTGACATGTGAGTTGTAATAATAGAAAATACAATATGCACATAAAATAGCACTGTCCCTATTATTCCTTATTTACACTGTAAATTTAATTCCATCTTGCGCATTAATAAGTACATGTTGAATATTATTTAGTAGTTAGCACAATCAGTGGCGTACATACGGGGGAGGTTTTCGGGATCAATCCCCCCCCAGGACCAAAAAAAAAAATTGTGATGTTATTGATGAATTTCTTATTATTAATCATCCGTGTATACACAAACATACGTTATAATAATTTGACTATTGAGTATAACACTATACTTTACCAACAACGAAAAAAGAATTCATAACGAAATTGTGGGTGCCGTATATCAATCAAAATAGACATTTGATCGTACACAGTCAGTTAGTTGGGTGCGGACATTAATACATCTTAATACGACCAAAAACGTACCCTTTCCTTTTCAGCCGATTCACTTTTCGTCCAAAAAAAAGTTAAATATATACACAATGATTTTGTTAAGTTGGTTTTAAATAACTACTTTA
>NC_042496.1:36909935-36942330 GCF_005508785.2 Acyrthosiphon pisum
AAACCCTCTGTGTTAGGCGTCGAAGAGTTTATATTGAATTTTTTGATTTAATAAAATATAATTTTGTAATATTTATGATGTAGTATACTGTATACCTAATTAATATCAATTTTAATATTTTAAAACTTTTAAAATTTTTACCGGACTTTTATTCCGGTGGACTTTTTTTCGCCGGACTGTTAAGTACAATACCATATTATTATATACATTTTGCAAAAAGGTACGTATTAAACTTAGCGTGGTGAAACGAAGACGGCCTTTGGATTGTTCGGTCTCGCGTATTTTATATATTGCGCTTTTGGGATTAAACTTATAATTACACTTATAAGTCACCCAGTTAACAGATTGCCCGTGGCAATACATTTTTAATTTAAGTTTAAAAAGTAGGTAAATGTAAAATAGTAATAATATGAAAACAAACTTACCTGTAAACATCGACTCTTCCGGTGAAACCTAAAGCTACAGTGGCGCCATCGCTGAAGAAACAGCTATCTTCATCCATCTTCATCTCGCTCCGAACTGAAACTTGTAAGTATCGAAATATTTTATGAAAATAACCTGATCATAACGAAATGTGCGAGTTTATGTCAAAACATACATTGTGATATATACGGCTTAACGAACTGTCCGTCCATATTGATGGCTAATTATTTTTTTGTTCACTCAAATCAAATACAATATTTTATACTTATAATACAAAAGTATATGCTGAAATTATTAGAATTGTTAATCGTCGTCAACAAATTTCAACAATTGACGATTGCCATAGATATTATAAAATATATTATTTACTATGATAAATCCATAGAACTTATATATTATGCTCAGTACCTATACGGTATATTGATAAGACATGTTTTTCTTACAGAAATCTTTGTGATCTGCATTGCACCTATTCTGGTTATCTATTTCAGTTCGCATACCAGATTTAACCTCGGATTTAACTATACAGACTGGTCCGCAACTCGCAAGTTTATATAGCCTTGTTATGACTTACCCGGTTGGTCCGGTTGACGTCAGCTTGAGTTCGCCGTCAATTGGTTTCCTCCAGAAGACGGTTAGGAAAATTTGGTTGGTTGGGTTCGTCAGAAATCAACACATAACAAGTTTATAGAGATATTACTGGTTTATTAAATTGAGAAGGTGCACAACTGAATTATTATATATACTTAGATTAATTAATATATCTTTTAACGTATTATGGTTTCGACGTGTGACACTCCACTGACGTCGCATTGTTAGACATAATTTCGCGACGGCGGTCTACAGGTGCTACGTAAGCTAAAACTACTACCTAAAGACAGGGGTTCATAACAGCCTGTAATACATTCTCCCGCCAGTGCCCATAGACACAGTGTTTGAGAAGTAATATTTTTTTGGTAGCTAATTAAATTACAATATGAATTATATAAGTTACCTAAAGCAGTAATATTAAAAGTTGACTTTGGGGGTCATTTTTAAATATTACTTTTTAAATTTAGTATTATAATCTAGTTTAGCACCCATGCAAATTACTCAATTTTTTTTTTTTTGGTAACCTATTCATTGCAACCGACAAGAACTATATGATACAAAAATTAATTGCCAAAATCATTAGTTTTTATGAAAGAAAAACAGTAAAACTTAAGTTAAAAAGTTGAAAATAACAATATAACATATTGATCATAAGATTTAGTTTAAAGTTCTGTTACATCCATAAACATAAAAAACAAAATGTTTTAATTGTTTTATATGCCTACAGTTACATCTTATATTATATTATAATTTATTTATTTATACTTAGTAAGAATTTCTTATTTAGTATGTACAAAAAAACTGCTGCAAGTATAACAATAAATTACAAGAAATTAATCATATACTTCTAAATTTTTAATTACAATTTAACTATAAATACGACAAATATGAAAACTATGATAGTATAATTAATAATGATTTTAAATACTTTTCTCTTCAATTATAAAATTAAAAAATAGAGTTTTCTTATAATTATAAATAAGTCTTTGACAAATAATTTTATTCACAATTATGATTCAGAGTGCAACTGAAGGTAATTGGTGTTTGCATAGTTTTCTTTCAAAGTAGTTAGTCTTTCCTTGTTGAGAAGTAAGTTCCATGAATGGGAACAGGTTTGATGACCAGTAAACCTATAATTTACACATTTAATTAAATATGATAATTAATATTGCTATATGATCAAGAAATGTTCCTACTGCATTTGTATGTATATAGGACACCCCGATTGTTTTAACATCGTATCAGCAACATCTTCAATATATATTTATTCACAGCTCATGCGTACCATTTTGACAAGTGAAGCGTTTGTCAAAAAATCTTGTACGATAGTTATGACTTCACAAATTATATGTGTAATAACAGCTGGAAGTGGCTTTTGATCCAATTGTTTAGAACAAGACACAGGCAAAATATGTGTGTAAACTCTAAAATCATAATAATAATAAAATATGTGAAACAATGTTTTTAGTGAGTATTTAAAAAGTAAAAATTTAAATTTTTGAGCAGAGTATTTTTTAATTAAAATTTAATTTTATTATTAACATTGAAATCTAGCAATAACCGTTGTTTGAAAATAACCGTTAGAGATTGGAAGCGGTGATTTTCTGTCTTTGTCTAACACATGTGCAACATAGGATTATATATGTGTTCTATTTTCAACGTACCAATTAATCTAGTGAAGAGATAAGAATCCTGAAAACATTTGAATTCCTCGTCAAGTCTTCTTGAGATCACCTTTCCCACATTTTTGATTTTTTGATTGAAACTTCTCCAAAAATTAAAATATGTCAATTTTTTAATTACTCTTCTTAATATATCTTTATTATGATTTTGGGGGGATAATATCAAAAATGTGGGAAAGTTGATCTCAAGTAGACTTGATGAAAAATTCAAATCTATTTTCAGAATTCTTAACGCTTCACTAGATTAATCGCTATGTTTGAAATAGAACACGTCTATAATCCTATGTTGCGCGTGCATTGGACAAAGACAGAAAATAGTTGCGTCCAATCCCCTTAAGTGTAAGTCACATTTACTTAACAACAACAAATGGACAATGGACCTGAAAGATATGAATTATGAATTATGAATGAATGTTATATCATATATTAAATAAACAATTCATATTAACCTACCTATACCAATAATTAAAGTGTACAACTCATTAGTTTGTACCTATATGAAATTTTAGATGTTCACAATATTCACATATGTTTGCACACTCAATAGTACATTATTTTGTATCAAGTTGCCACTTACTTGCTATGTCCAAAAATACAGATCCAATATTGTCATAACAATCAGATCAATAGTGACGAGTTCTAAAATAGCTTTTTGTTTCTAAAAACAAATGTAGTTGATAACCGTATAGTATCATAATTGTTATCAATTAGGTATGGGATATGCTAAAATTACAGTAAATAAAGAAAACTAATTAATAATTTCAATGTAATCCCACCAAAATGTCTTATCCCTATAGTTAGCTCAAAAAGAGTAAAATTGTTTTAATAATTGTATAGTCTATAGAAAATGCTAAAAGAACTGTTTTTCCCAATGTATTTAAAAACACCTGGGAATTTTCAATTTTTACCTGTCATCTAACCAGATTCACTTAATTTTCTGAAAATATACTGAAGTCCAAACTACTTATTTGTTTCTTTGCAATTTAAATATGTTGAGGCCCTTTGTGTTATTGAAATTGGATTCTAGCTCAGAAAAATTGTATTGTTTAAAAGATAAAAACTTTGTTAAAAATATGTCAGTGCACCATTTGTTTTCTCTCTTTGAATAACGAGCTACATGCAAGTGTGAGTAAAATAGATCCAATTTTGTACTGTTAGATTTAATATTAGAGTAATATGACATAATATTATAATCAAACTTAAAAGCAAAAATATTTTTGAAGGAACCTTATAGAGATGCACTAAGTATTTATTTGTATTTTATTTTTATAACAAGTTATGAATATTTTAATTGATATTGTAACATATAATTATTTATTTATTAATTTATTTTGACTAAACGGGCTGAACCCTTTTGATATACAAATGTATGTCCACGCACACAATTAGATATTAAACAAAGTGTCCCGTGAACAGGTGAGTATTAACTAACGTTAATAGCACAGTAAAATAGCTTAAAAATAAAAACCTATCAACAATATTCTCACCTTTAAGTTTCATAATTAGCTCCAATATTGTATGGCTTCATCTGACATAATATACTTATGCATGGCAATTTTTTACTAAAACGTATGAATACAACACTGTACGAATGTATAGTCTGTATTTTTGTTCAAATTTCAAATACCTAATCGAATGATTTAATAGAAGTCTGTGAACAACAAAATAAATTATCTTTTAAATAATATTATGTTGTTGTTTATTTGATAACAATTATTACTAACTTAGTGATAACACAGAATGGGATTCTGTGTTGATAAGTCGAACGGTTATCTATATTTGGCGGCACTTCTGGCCGTCATGACCATAGACCTATTAACTTAGTTAATAGCTCTATGGTCATGACCACTATTTAAGATGACATGAAACTTTACATGGGTATTTTATTGTATCCATATTGTATTGAAAATGTACGAACAGCAGTTCACATTTAGTATCGTTAGTTTAAAAATTAGAGTTATTACGAAAGTATTAGAAAATGTATGCTCTGCGTAATAAATTTTTTTTTGTGTCTGTACACGATACCTAAGTAGGTAGTCAAAATAATGCTTAGCTTCTCGTCTATATAATTCTATCTTTGTTACTAGGTAGGACCTATTTTGAAATGACTTCTGAAAAAATTAACAATTGTACTACACGTTTCCTCTATACTTGTATTATTTATTAAACTGTACAAAATACATTTTGAAATGCATTTTTCTTAGGAAAATATTAGAGATTTTTTAATGTATTAAAATCCCAGCCCTATTAAATACTACCTGTCTATTATATATAAATAACAAGGTGGTTCTCTAAACATGCTGCTCACCCCCATTTTTTCATTTAATGAATTTATTACAATTTTGATTTTTGGAATTTTTAAATATCATACTTAAATACCATTTTTAAATTAACTTCTGTTTTTCAAATGAGATCCTGTTATTTTTACTGTTAATTATTTAGAGGAATATTTTTTCGAACGTTATTTTATAGGTACCTTTTTTAAAAAATTGAAAGAGTAGGTAGTTTAATGTTTAAAATATAAAATCGATATGCTATATTGAATATTTGAATCTAGTTTGTATTGGACCATATCGTTTACAAATTAAAACGGTGATGAATTAATATTAATTAAGTACCTACCTACTTTCTATGTAGCCCTCATATTTTCCAAATCTATTTGGCCATGCCACTGTACCAGTATCAACTACTACACTCTTTAAGGCGGTAATCGGAAAAAAAGAACACAGAAAAAAAGACCAAGGAAAAAAAGACCAACAGAAAAAAAGGACAATTTACAATTTTTGAAAACTACATTTTAAAACCGAGAAAAATCATTTTAGTTATTTTGCTGTAATTTTATAATTAATATGTACATTATAATATATTTTTTGGATATTATACACAATTTAAATTTAGAAAATTGCCTATATTATTCTTTCAGTGGAACCTATTCCATTGTCAGCAAGCAGTAAACGTTTGTGGAATGGTTTTCCAGTTGTACACCAATCATCTTAAAGTACAATATTATTATGTTATAATATTAACATTAGGAATACAAACATGCTTTATTTGTGTGAATACAACATTTGATTTACCCACCTGCATCATTAAAGTCAGTAATATTATTATTAAACCTATTTTGTTTTATATTTATAATTTATATCTTGATTTTAGACTCGGATTTGTTCGCAAAGTGACTATGTCCTATTGTCACAGAATGGTTCGTTTTCAAGATACTAGTCTTTAGTATTGCAGGACAATTTGTACTATTTCTTTTTGAACATCTCCATGCAATATGATTTACACCAATGTATTTAACTGTATATGTGTAGCCTTCAAAAGGCATTTTGTCACCGCCTTTGTTGGATTTAAAAACTTCCATTTCAAATTTTTATATTATTTAAAACACTTTAACACTTCAGTGACTGTCAACAGACTAAATGTTGTTCACTAAAATAATAGCATAAACGTATGAAAATCTACATAGGTCACTGTGATCTCTGCATAGGGAATTTCCAGTAATAAAAATTTATTTTACTCTATATTATACCACAAATTATATTGTATTTAATATAATATTATTTACTTTATATTTTACCACTAGTTATATTTTATGATAAAGTGTGAAAAAGTCACTGTGATCTCTACATAGGGAATTTCCAGTAATAAAAATTTATTTTACTCTATATTATTATACCACAAGTTATATTGTATTTAATATAATAATATAGAGATGAAGATTTGTATTTTTAAGGAGTTCAATATAGGCAATTTTCTGTGTGTATACTGTTTACATGATGGTCGTATAAATAATATTATGTAAATTTGTAATGAAGGTAATTTCTCCTTTTATTCAATTTAAATTGTGTATAATATCCAAAAAATATATTATAATGTACATATTAATTATAAAATTACAACAAAATAACTAAAATGATTATTCTCTGTTTTAAAATTTAGTTTTCAAAAAGTGTAAATTGTCCTTTTTTTCTATGTTTTTTTTCCCTTGGTCTTTTTTTCCGGGATTCCTTTAAGGCTGGTTCTTACGACCTCCGGTTAAAGTTAATCGACACTTAACCGGCGGAATTATAAAATAAAAAAAATTATATAATAAAATCTGTTATCATCCGGCTAGCGTTAACCGACACTTTGCCCGCTATTGTAAGAACGTATAGGTAATTTGGTAATACACAAAATCACATTACTTTGATAGCAATTAGCAGGTAATTTTGATAGTTGGTACTTGGTAATAATATATATGGCCTATGTTTAAAAATTCCAAAAATCAGATTTTGAATAACTGCATTATCGAAGAAAAAAGGGGTGAGCATGCTTGGTGAAACGCACTGTATATAAGTACCTTCTGTTACTGTGTGATGTACTGATGTCTGTATAGTGTGAAAAGTATGGTCACTATAATTAAGTGTAAGTCATTAAGACTAGTCAAGCACGTTAACAGAAAATAATTTTTTGATGGGGGTGGTCCGGAGGTGTTTATGAGGGACAAATCTTTCACGCGGCCGTGTCGAAAGAATAACATTTATCTTAGAATATTTCGGATAGTTGAACCCTTAGTCATTTAGATTTTGGGATATTAAACGCATTACGCATGATATTATTGTAGGTATTAGCATGGTATTATAGGTATTTTCATTGTCGAATTCGTTTTGTACCCACTTATTACTTTATTAGTTATTATTTTGTTTGATAAATTATCATTGTAGTATTGCCATTTGCCGCCCCTAATGCAAGACGTTATTCGTGATAAAACCGTACGGAAAATTAAACGAAGTACGAACGTATAACGCTTCTTATTACTACTAGAGTGCAGTCGTGATTTCCATTAATTATTTTCTGAACAGGCGGTACAGTCGTAATGTTCACGGAAATGTTATTTGAATAATTGGTACTGCACTACATTAAACTACTTCATAATATTATATTAGCAGCTCATTCGGCCAGTCGACTTGTACGAGTGACTTTCAGACTGCATCACGTCCACTTCTATATATGCCCCGACTCGTCGTGTATAGTGTATTACTCAAGTTTATTAATATTGTCTTATTATAAGTTTGTTTGAATCAGAAACAAAAAAAAAAAATCATCATGTCGAGTTTAAAATTATCTTCTTTTTTGACGATGCCAGGTAAATGATATTATAATTTTTTTTTCTCGCAATATTCTAATCGAGTTAAGGTCGAATTGATTAATACAAAATAAATAATATAGTTTATATACTGGTCTTTGAATACTGGTCTGGTGTATTAAGTCTAATATGTGTATTGTTACATTGTGTAGGGGTGAAGTTTGCTCTGAATGGCGTCGCGAAAAGGTCAATAGCATCTATGTCGTCCTTGTCAGAGACTCATCGCTTGTTGTATAAGACATGTAGAGATTTTGCGGAAGGAGAACTAAAACCTGTTGCAGCCAAAGTGGACAAGGAACATTTATTTCCCGAGAAACAGGTCTGTGACTTGTGATAAACGTTTGAATTTAAAGCGTAATACTTATAGGTAAATAGGTAATATGTAGGTATCATGAATCTGCAGCATTGATAAATTTGGTAAATTAATAGGTACTTACAATCTGTTAGTAATATAATTTAACGCAATGAAATTTATATGGAAATAATCTTACACTATATCTATATTATATGATGCAAAGTCTGTGTGGACTATTTCACACTTTTGTTTTGAAATTGCATTTGTGTTGATAAATTATATAATATTGAAAAAAAAAATTAACCTGAAGTAGGTTCAATTATGCCATTGAAATATTGTAGATAGTTATTTCGTTATTCACATTATGCATGTTTAATGCCTATAATATGATAAATACTAAATGTGATGATTATACGGCTTATATTATGTAATTGACAGCATTTATATTTATATTTACATTCTAATATTCCATGTTGATATTAGAAATGCATTTATAATTGAATTCAAAGGTTATTGTTACATTTCAAGTACTGTTGCAGTAAATTGCAGTAATTTGCTCAGATTATTTACACCATATATAGACAAAATAGGTGCAGTGGATTGATAGATAATATTTTAAATATCTATATAAGATAAAATGTCATAATATATTATCTATAGGCTATAATAGAAGTTTTGTATAATATTGACTAGGTATATTGTTAGGAAATTGTAATATTATAAGTATATAATGAGAAAAATATATTTTTCTACATTTAAAGGTTGTGTTTATATTATTGAAATATATTTTTATGTAATTCAGATTAAAGAAATGGGAGAACTTGGATTAATGGCAATTGATATTCCAGAATCATTAGGCGGTACTGGTCTTGATTATTTAGCATATGCTATTGCAATAGAAGAAATTTCTAGGTACATTAAAACCACATAAGAATATACCTACTTCTTATTACCTCTATCCATTATTTGAATGTCAATATTTATGGTTTATTTTAGAGGTTGTGCATCAGCTGGTGTCATTATGAGTGTAAATAATTCTTTGTACCTTGGCCCAATTAATAAATTTGGAAATGATCAACAAAGAGAAGAGTTTATCAGGCCTTTTACAACTGGTGAAAAAATTGGATGTTTTGGTCTTAGTGAACCAGGTAAATAAAACATTTATTGTTGAACAATATGTTCTTGAAATAGATTTCAGACAAGTCTTGTTCTTGTATAAATAAATGATTTATTATGTAGAAACAATCAAATTTCATGATTTATTTAATTTTATTGTCGAATGATTTAATCAGTAGATAGATATGGTTATTGATATTTAATGTTTTGATAAAAATAAACAATAATTATAAAATCTGAATAATTATTTGGATCATAATTCAGGTTAATAGTTCAACCTTTTACAAAAAAGATGGTAATTAGTAATTACTAATACTAATTTAGATTAAACATGACCTTTAATGATTTATTTATCATTCTTGATTTAATATATTATTTTATCTATAGTTGAATGAGGTTTGAATTACAATGTTTCTATTTTATCAAACATCAACAAAATGTATAATAATGTTGCAGGATCTCTCGTATAAATTAGTGAAAAAGTGTATACCAGTGTTTCTCACCCTTTTTTTTAAGACGAAACCTTAATTGTAAAAGATCCATAAAAATTATTTTTATGAATAATGATAATATACAACTCAATTAATATTGACCTAATAGTGAAATATAATATATTGTAATACAGTGTAATTATTAATATTATATTGTGGTTTTTTTTTTGTTTCTACAAAAACTTTAAAATTGATTGCAATATAAACGATTGATTATCTTAGTTTTGATTACTAATTCAAGTGCAAAATGTTGTACTATCCATTATAGTTTGTTTTAAAAATTTTTTAAGGTAATGGAAGTGATGCTGGTGCAGCTTCTACTATGGCTGTTAAAAGTGGATCAAGTTGGATTTTAAATGGTACCAAATCATGGATTACTAATGCTCACGAAGCCAAAGCATCAGTCGTATTTGCAACTACCGACAAAACTAAGAAACACAAAGGAATTAGTGCATTTTTAGTAAGAAGAGAATATCCGGGTAATTATAGTATTTTAAGTATAGTATAGATGTTTAGAGGTTTATAAATGTATGGTATGAATGATGAATTTACATTTATTCATAGGGTTTTCACTGGGTAAAAAAGAAGATAAACTTGGTATACGAGGTTCGTCTACTAGTAATTTAATATTTGAAGACTGTTCAATTCCAGAAGAAAACATCTTGGGTGAACCTGGTATGGGATTCAAAATTGCAATGATGACTTTGGGTAATTTTATTTTATTTTTGTTTATATTTATTGTTCTTAAATAAGTGCAATGTTTTAGATGCTGGCCGCATCGGGATTGCTTCTCAGGCACTAGGAATAGCGCAAGCATCTCTCGATGTTGCTGTTGAATATGCAACAAAGAGAATTGCATTTGGCGCTCCTATATCTAAACTGCAAAGTATTCAGGTATTTATTGGTTTTTAAATAATGCTGTTATTAATTGAAGTGTGTATTTGAATGAAAAATACCATACATATTTTTTTGTAGAATAAAATTGCTGATATGTCTTTACGAGTAGAAAGTGCAAGACTGTTAACATGGAGAGCAGCTGTTTTAAAAGACGAACACAAACCATACACAAAGGTTCATAGATTTAATTACATTTGTTAATTTAAAAAATGAAAATGATTTTTCTTCTAAAGGAAGCTGCAATGGCCAAATTAGCTGCGTCTGAAGCAGCAACATTCAATGCACACCAGTGTATTCAAGTGTTGGGCGGTATGGGTTATGTTTCCGACATGCCTGCCGAACGGCACTATCGCGATGCACGGATAACAGAGATTTATGAAGGAACGTCTGAAATACAGAAGCTTGTAATAGCCGGAAATATATTCAAAGAGTATAGCTCTTAGTGAGTTATTAGCCATACGTATTAATACTGATATACTGTTACTGTTACCTGATTCAAGTGTACTCTATACGAATTTACTGATGATGTTTTGACTGAAATTTCCCAAATTTAATAGTTTGAATTTGTATACCTATAGATGTTTAAATTATATCTATTGAAAATACCCTAACATATATTATAATTATTTCAACTCATTAATTGTTAAGATCAATATTATAACAAAACCCAATAGTATTAAAAATATTATTGCACATATTTTTGTATTATTTTTAATCTATTCAATTGAAAAAAGAAGTTGGAAACAAAAAAAATAACACACATGTATATAATATACTATTTCTATTGTGTGTGCCTAATTAAAAAAAATAAATTATAATTTTATTTTATTTATTTTTTAGTTGAACATTTTGTTTGATAAACATAATATATTTTTTAAATAAATTAGTGTGTTCAAATTGTATGTATATTTTTGTCAAATATAATTTCTCATTTCTATAATTTAATAATTTCTAGTAAGATAATTGGGGTACTTGGAAAAGTTTGACAACAGATTACTTTTGGTTACTAATTAGTATGCACACTTTTTTTTTTTATGCAATTTTACTCTAGAACAGCAGTTTTTAAACTGGTCTGTGGCGCTATTGGTAGTTCCAGCCATGAAACACATTACACTGCATCAGTGTGTAATAATGTAGTCTTTAAGTTCACATATTTTTGTGAAAAAATTGGATAAAAAAAAGACTTATTCAAAAGAAAACTGGGTTAAGCAGTTGGTGTACATCCCAACAACATTTTTGCAATCATTGCAGAGATGAGAATTCAAACAAAAAATAATAACAAATTGTAATATGTTTTAGTATACCTAAATATTATTATTTATTGTGTAAACTAGGATTTATCGTGACATAGTTTATAATATATATTAAATAACGAATCATATGCCTAATTTTTATAATTTAATTTCGAGCAAATTCTTAAATCTTGTACATAATAATATTCGATAAACATAAGATTTTGTCATGTAGCAGAGAGGGCACAATTTCAATCTAAATACTTTTAAGTAGCAGTACGTTGTAAATAATACAATGGATTGGAATTATAGTAACCTATTTATGACATTTATTTGTAGTTCTTGCCAAAGTCTGCTCCTTTCTTAATGTTGGAAGCCAATTCAGGTAAGGCAGCCTTTAGTAATTCTTTTTCAAAATCTGACAGGTTTCCCATGCCAAAGTTCTTTTCAATTCCATTTTTCTAGAAAAGAATAAAAGCAAAAAATTATATACCGTCGATGGTAAAAGTATGGCACTTAATTGCAACTTGGATGAAGATTATTCAGCATTAAGTTTAATAAAAAAAAATGAGTGAATTGAATCTGTTTATTCTAATATGATAATAGTTTGATAAGCGCAGAAAAATAGGATTGTGTAAAATCTATGTATACATAAACATGCAATATTGCAATTATGAAACTGTTATCATAATTTGTACAAGATCAAACAAGACAATTATGTTGGATTTGACTGGCATTCAATTAAATAAAATATTTTCTGTTCATAAAAAAAAAAAAATATATAAACATTGCCATGGAAGATAAATTCCTATGAATATTATTCAGAAGGAAATATAACAAATAATACAAGTATGAAATTACCCCAATAAGAACTGGTGTACTGAAGTATGGTGAGTCGGTCACTGTTGATTCTACGAATGAGCATTCCACAACATTTGGTTCGCCAAGAATCGCTCTACACATAGAGGTTGTAAATTTAGCGCCTGCATATGCCATAGACAGGGTTGCAGAACCAGCTCCAGCCTTAGCTTGTACAACTTCAGTACCGGCTTCCTGAAATAGAATAAATATAATGCATTTATTTTAGAAAATGTGCAAAAAAAATTAAACTCAGTAAGCCTAATTAGAAAAAAAAAAGAAACATCTCTTACTTGAATGCGTTTTGTAAGCTTCACGAGCACGTCATGATCAAATTTCACTTGAGGTGTACATTGAGATATTAAGGGAATTATTGTTGGTCCGGAATGTCCGCCGATAACAGGAACATTCACATCGGTAGCATTAAGACACTTAAAAAAATAGGTATTTATTAATTATGTAATACATCAAATATATAATTTAAATTATAGCAACAAACAATATTTACTTTAAGTTCAGCAATGAATCTGTTAGACCGAACAATATCTAATGTAGTCACACCAAATAACCTTTTTGGATCATAAACATTAAGCTTCTTCAATATTTCTGCAGCAGCAGGTACAGCACTGTTGACCTAAATAAAATATACAAATATACACATTAAATAAAAATATCTTTTAACTCACTGTTACTAATGCTAACTAGTGATAAACAAAATCAAGTTTAAAGTATTACTGAACACAAAGCAGCAATGAAATATAGCCATTATGTTTTATGATATAAAATATTTTCCAACTATTGTGTACATATAAGAGAGGTTGTAATATTTATAAATAAGTTAACAATTTTTCTTGTCTAACATTAAACATTACATATTAATTATTATTTTTTATATTTTGAACATGACTGAAATGATAAATTAAATTAATTAAATACATACAGTGCATAGTATGTTGTCTTGCTGAGACATTGGACATAATAACTTAAATATTGATAGATAATAATAAAAAATACTATCTTCTAACTACAAAGTAAATAAAATATATTTATAGTAATTATAAATCCATTAAAATTTACAACAAAGAACTATACCACAATTATTGTATTTAGATAGTAAATCATATAATGAATTATGAATATGCAACCTGGAAATAAACTAGATCAGTAGCTAATAATGCTATAAGAGTGTTGGTTGATTTTCATTATAAATTAATAAAATAATTATAATTCTTTCCAAGTTGTTTGGAATTAGTAAAATTTCTACGAATCAATCAAAGTAATAATAATGCCTTTAGATTGGTAAGTATCTATTTATATAAATAAAGAATTTAATTTTGAGAACAGAGTAAATTTAAATTGTAAACCAAGAAAAGATTTTTATTTATAAGTTACAAAGTTTGTTAAAAAAAAGCCAAACATGTTGTCCCTGTGACCTTGTCTACACATAGCAAAGCTACATTCAACAGAACCAATTTTGTGTTGTCAGTTTTAATATTAGAGTGAATTGACTCATAATCCGACTCGAAGATAAGAATATTATCTAATTCAACTATTGACTTTTATTGATATATAAAATTTTAAATAAATTTTAAATTTAAATTTTAAAACGAGTTATAATGATACAAAAATTGTAATATTTTATAATTTATGACACAATTTAAAATTAAACTATCAGTAACAGATAATATTCTCACTTAAGTTTAATAATAGGTAAATTATTCATTCAAATATTAAATTTAAAGACACAAAATTTGTTTTGCTTAACGCATATTAGCTATGTGGTATGTTGTTTACAACATCGTTTATAAGACAGAGAAAATATTATATGTGGGTTTGCTGTCCTTTTAAGCAATATACTATACTCCGCTCAGGTTAAGATTGAACCGGCTTCGCGCATGCAGACTGAGCCGCCGAACAGTGCCTGACCCCCTATGCGATGGCTATGCGTTCTGGGTTGGCCGACAGGCATCGTCGATCTTCGGCGCCGATGCTGGCCGCCGTGCATACGCTCCCACCAATGTCCGAAATGCGCGAAAAAAACGTGTTTTGGTCGAGCCGCCGGTTCAATCTTAATCTGAACGGAGTATAGATGTTGGTTTAAATAAAAGCACTTTGGAATTTGCACATATAAATTAATTTTATATATTACAATATACACACAATAAATTATATTGTTAGTACAATAGAATTAACATTGTACCTATATTTTTATTTAGTGATTTTTCTCAAGCATCACCATTGGTAAAAGTTTACCAACAAAGTGTACTTGAAGATTATGACTATAATAATGACTATACAAATAGATCATTGTTCTTGGGTATAAAATCATATTTTAAAGTAAGTATTCCAAGTAAGCAATTTAATAAAAATAAATAAAATAGTAAATATTGCTCAAACAAATTTTCATCTGGAAAGTGATTTATCATAGTTTAGTTGATAATATTTTAATCGACATAATAGGTTTATATATATTGTAATGAATATTAACATATCGATATCATATGGTGACTATAGATTCTCGAAGTGAAAAAAGTGAACAATCCTCAACTTTATGGTATGTATTTATTATGGAAAGAGGAATTAAAAGTTGGCAACAGCTATCAATTGAGGGAGAGACAACTATATCATGCAACTTCACCAACAAATGCTTTGAGTATTTCACAAAATAATATTGACTGGCGTAAGACATATAGGTCGAGATTTGGAATTGGCGCTTGCTTTTCAACATGTCCTAAATATGCCCACAGACATTCAAGTTCAGATGGAGGTATATCAAATTCATATCATATCAGATAGATTTTTAATTTTAATTTACAAATATTTTTATAGCATTTATGATTTGCAAAGTGCTTACAAAGAAAATAGAAGTGGTAGATGTCAACTATGACTTGGATGTACCGACAAAGTGTGAAAATGATACTTCTTTGAGTAAGACAGGTAAAGTATATGTTAAATATGATGACAACACTTTTTACCCAGAGTTTATTGTTTATTATCGTTAGTACTCTGAATATAATGCAATATTTTTTTTTAAATATATTTAAAAATAAAGATAAAAAAAAATAATAGAATATTAGTACTTTTAAATACATATGTACAAAATAACATTTTTGAAAAATTCTCAAAATGACTAGATGATAGGTTGGATAAGAGATTAAGTAAAATATTTTGATAATAAATAATTAGGTAAATACTAACAATAGTTTTTGTACTGATATACTTAAATTCAAAAATAATACACTACATTTATTACTTCAACAAAATGTAATAATTATAATTATTGTTTGATATTCACAGTCTTAAATATTATAAAAATAAAAAGGAATTATTTTTAATTTTTAAATAAATACAGAATTGTGTTATTTTTTTTTATTTATCTGGTAAAAACTAATTTTTATTTTGCATGGTTAATTTAAATAAACCTAATAGGTATATTAAACTTATTGTTATTCTTTTTTATTCTTTTTAACTCAAAACAAAACTAGTGTTGAAACTAGAATTAAAAATTTAAAACTAAACACGAAAATTACCACTATAAATTATAAAACACATGTTGAATGACAGGCTTTTAGTTTTAGGTATAGCTTATTACTGATTTATTATTTTACAATAAGCTTAAGTATTCTCTATACTAAACAAATAATTCATAAAACCAACAACAAATAGTAAATAAAAGTACTTACTGGATTTGATATAATTCCAACAAGAGCATGAGGACTGACTTGTCCAATAACCTTAATAATATCGCATACAATTGAAATATTTGTATTGAATAAATCGTCTCTTGTCATACCAGGTTTACGAGGAATTCCTGCAGGAATAATAACTACATCGGTATCAGCTACTGCATCCTAAAAAAGGCAAATACATAAAAATTAAAATGTCATCAAAATAAAATAGGTATATTAATATAATAAGTTAAAAATAAATTATATCAAATTTAATGATTGACACCTTATTACTTAAGACAATTTAGGAAGTAAAAAGTTGGCAATCAAAACTTTACCTTGAAACAAATAATGATTTATTTTTAGAATTTATTAAATATGTTACTGCCAAGAAACCAAGATATTAGCAATAATATATGCGAAACTAAGGACAATGTGTTATTTATATACTAAACATATATAAAATCTTTCACACATAAAATTGTTCAATAATTGTAGTATTATACAACAAATTAGAAGGTAATTAAAAACTTAAGTAGGTGGAATGTGGAATAAAACGTTCTGTAAATTTTATATCCATAAAAATAATGGGCTATCAAATAATTTTTATACAATTTTAAGGACTTTAGTACCTATTAACTAAAATGTATTTTAGTTTATTAATCAAAAATGGTTATTAAAAGACTTCAGGTTCCAAGCTGCTACCAGTCTTTGTGACAGGTCACAGCAACTGGTCTGCTATGGAACAGCCTTATAATCATAAAATCACGACTGTACTGCTCTGAGAGCGGTATATGTTGTGGCTGACCACAATGGCTGGTCACAGCTTAGAAATTGTACCTTTACTGATAAGTATATAATTATTCATGATAAAACAAACTAATCTCTAAAAAAAAAATTTTTAATTGTTAAAATTAATTGGGATTTCAGCAAAGAAACAACAAGGTAAATTTTTAATTATATTATAATATTATTTACCTAGATAATTGCAAATTTTTTTTATGAAATGTCATATAATTTTGAAAATTGCAACGACATACAAATAGTACCAATCTATAAATCTAAATTATTACCTATTATAAATTATCAATTTACTTAATGAAATATAATAATTTTCTTAATTGTCTTAAACATAACTTTATATTTTTAAATTGTTTTTACAATATAATTTCAATCAAATCTTTTATTTAATTTTAATCTGGCATAAAGAGATATTAATTTTATGTACATTATTTTATTGGTTAATAAAATTCTAACAATCTTTACATAATGTGAAGTGATGCAATATTATCAGCAGGGCTATCCACAGTTCATAAAGGTCATATTTAATTAGGGATGGGAGTATTATGAATTTGAATCCTTTTTAAAGACTTAAAACTTGGTTAATTATGAATTAGTTTTAAATCAAATTAAATTATACATCAGTACCAATAAAATTATTGAATTTTGTACGTTTTTACTTTATAAATGGGTTATTAGTATGTACCTACCTATGTTATTAATTATAAAAGTGCATATTTTACCAATTTATGCCAGCCAAAATATATTTTTTACTTGTTTTTAAATTAGATAATTTTCTGATTACTCATTAAGTACCAACTATCTATTAAATACTAATTAATTCATACATATTATGCATACTTTTAAGTTGTCCAGACCAACATGACTGGTTACATTTGAATTGGTGTCCATGTGACTCAGATCAGCAACCACACCTGGAGTTACTGGAGCAATATCGTAAATTGCTAAATCTGTGATGAGTGGACTTTGTTTTAACAACAACGACAGGGGTTGACCAATGCCGCCCGAACCTCCACATACTGTTACTTTTAAACCTTTCTATAAATATATATAAGCACAAATATTTTATTAGAATATGAAGATAAATGGGAAAAATAAATAAATAAATACAAACCACATGTATGAAATAAAATATTTGTCAAGATTATAAAAAATATTATATAACATATTTCTCTGCACAATACATACTTTGAAGTACCTAGGTAATAAGTTAAAGTTAATTCAAAAAGATTTGGTGCAGTCATGGGCAATATTGTGCACCCAACCCAATAAGGTAGAGATATAAAATAATATATATTATTTATTTATCAAATACAAGAATTATTGATTAAAGGACATTTATATTGTTAATCAAATTTCTAACACAAAAATATTATAACAACTAAATTAGTTCGAATGTGTAGTAGGTACCGTAATAAAAAATGCAATTTATTACCTTTGAAGAATACTGTCTAGCCCCTTGGTTGATGATATTCTTACATACTTTGGAAAACATTTTTAATCGTAAGACGGAATTTAAATGTAATAACAAACAAATACAATTAACAATAAAAGGTAACTGCGAGTAGAACTAGTGTTGTAATAATAAATAATAATACGTCCGTCGTCCGGATATAAAATGTTTGAGGTAGACTTGAACGTAAGTACGTCAGCGGTCAGACGGCACGAAAACGAGAAAGAAGGAACTATTTTATAGAAAGATGGTCGGCCGCTTCCATATTTTCCTTATCAGCAATGACGATTGACGTGTGACTAGAACCGTACAGCTACTGCTCTCTAGTAACAAGTTCACAAACTGTTATCACCATAATAATAATTTTGTACGCCATTTATACACCATGACAGTCATTTTCACGAATTAAGATATTTTTAGTTCAGCGAACATTTTTTTATCGACATTTATACATAAAAACTACATTTCAAATTTCAAATGAAAAAAGTTTGGGGAACATCTCAAGTATTTACAGATATTCGTTTTTGAGTAACGTTGAAAAACAAAATTGATTTTGTCTAAAACAGTTTTTGCGTGAAAATCCATGAGATCATTTAATCATCGTCCATCGATGAGAATATAGTAGAGTGTCTATGGATTTTTATTTTTTACTTCTTTTCTATGATCAAATACTATAGTATGTATTTGGCATTTTGGCATTTGCAATAATTTAATTAAATATCGTAGAAAATTATTATCCAAGATGTCGTTAAAATATTCAAATTTGCTGCCGACGTATAATCCACGTCGTATTCCACAAACTCTAGGAAATTAGGTAATACATTTTATTTATTTTGTACGTCATACAGGATAAGACATTTTTATGATTTATTAGTTTATTGTAAATATCATTTTTGACCTGAATATTGAACAATATAATTATTAGGTATTTATTATATTTATAATTTTATTTTATTAAATACCTATATCTATATTATTACATTTTATAATTAATATTAATTTAGTTCAGGTCTTGAAAATAACTCATCGTGATGAGAGGCGTAGTTATGGGGGTGGTGACCGCAATGGATCCCCTACAAAACTTTTATATCACAATAATAAAATATTTATCATTTTTAATTATCAAAATAGGTACCTAATTTATAACTTTAAAATTATTTATTATTACCTACCTATGATTATTAAAGCAAAAAATTATAAACCAATATACCTACTTTTTTACTATTTATATTCATAAAATATAAATAAAATTCAAGCAACATAAATAACATTAGGTAATTAAATGAGTTTTAAATTATTATAAAAATAATAGGTACGTACTTAGTTTATTTAATTTTTTGTTAGAAGATCCTGATATATTAATAATGTCATATTTGTTTATAAGTTGAGTGAATGTCTTCTTCAACAAACAGACAAAATAAAGGATCCAGATATTGTTGGCTTATCCGAAACCAAAGTTTAGTTTTTAAAATAATTGTTTAGGTACATTCTACTTAACCGCTATATCCCCCTAGAAATGGCCGGTGCGCCAGACCGACACTATTTATATTAATTATTAATAAATGATAATAATTAATTATGCAGGTATTAAAAAAATGTGTTGTATAAAACGTTCAATATAAATTATAAATTGTTTTACAGTACCTAATGCAGTGTAAAGTGGAGTATTAAAAAAACACAGAACCATACCTTATCACTTGACATTTATCCCCCCATCCCCCCATCCCCCTCAACAAAATCAAAATTATGCCACTGATCATGATGTACCTACCTATATTTCTCACACCTAATTTTTTAAATTTTTTTTTCATGTAGAATATATCTATTTTGGGAGTTTTTTGTAAATGTTTTATCAAATTTAATTAACACAAACTAATATTAGGTAATGTATATTTAAGTAGGTAGTATAGTACATATAACTAGATGTAGGCTAAGTTCTTATATTTTTTCAGACATGTAAATTACCTAACAAGAAAACGCAAATACATGTGAAAAAGATGATATTATATAGTTAATGAAGACCTTTAATAATAATTTGTCAGCACATATATATTTACATATTTTTCATTCCAATCTATAAATGATGAGTGTAGTCAATAATTCCAGATCACTATTAAAATCTATAGATGCTTTAAACTGTGAAACCAGTAAATCATCCATCATAATTAAGAATATAACTCTTAATACAAATAACACTGAAAATTTAAACAAAATATATGAAACTCCGGTAGATCAACCAACTGATGCAAAAGAATATTATAGTTTTTCTTCTGATACAAATGAAATGTATTATTCAGATTCTGAAGGATCAAAGTTGTTAATTTTACCTCAACGTAATACATCTATACATAATATGCCATCTGTCTTACATCCACCTTCTAGTTCTGATTCTGATATTGATTATTGTAAAATAATGAGTAACAAACCTTTAGCAACCAGTAGTCCTTTAAGTAAACTTCAAAATAGCATTAAAAATAAATATTATAGGAAAAAAACTTCTAAAAAAGTATCAGTTAGTCTCAAAATTTCTAATGATGACATAAAATCAAAATCAAAATCAAGTAAGGTTAAAAAATGTTATAAGAATTCTGATAAGACTATTTCTTCATACACAGCATGTCTTAGTGAAATTCCTAATCTATCAAATAAAACTGCCTCACCAAAATATAACAATCTGCAATTAATAAAAAATCATGAAAAAACTGACAAACATACAAAACATTCAACTTTTAATAATATAAAACAAATTTCTCAGAAAAGTTTGAATGATGCGACAAACATATTATACACAAATCAATCCCAAATTACTTTACAGAAGTCTAGTTTCACAACAAACACGACGTTCAATAAAAAAAGTGAAAACAATTTATTTCAATTAAATTTGCTATTTGATAATAAAGAAAATTCAAATTCAAACAAATCAAATAAGATAGATCTAGTGAACACAGCATGTCTCACTGGAATTCCTAATTTATCAAATAAAACTGCCTTGCCACACTATAACAGTCTGCAGTTATTAGCTGAAAATCAAGAAAAAACTGACAAATATACAAAACATTCAACTTTTAATAATATAAAACAAGTTTCTCAAAAAAGTTTGAATGATGTGACAAACATAGTATACACAAATCAATCCCAAATTACTTTACAGAAGTCTAGTTTCACAACAAACACGACGTTCAATAAAAAAAGTGAAAACAATGCATTTCAATTAAATTTGTTATTTGATAATACAGAAAATTCAAATCCAAAACAATTAAATAAGATAGATCTAGTGTATAATTCATTGAAAAGTGAAAAAAATTCAACAAAAAACAAAATTAAAGAAAATCAAACACTTTATAAAAATACAACAATTGAATATAATAACTCACAAATTACTTACAATATTAATAAAAATGCAACATTTGATGAAAACTATCTGAATAACACTGATTTATCAGACATTTTTCAAATGGAATTGAGCTTAAAAATGTTTTCTGGAAATATTGTACCATACATGAATAGTATGAAGCATGAGATATTACAAATAATGAATAAATGCATGTATAAACATGATAAACAAATAACTAAAAGATCAAAACATATTAATGATATTATTAAAAATATTCATAATATTATGAAAGCAAATGTGTACAATTGTATTGACTCTTCAGCAAATAAAAAAGATTATTCAACTATACCGTTTGTAGGTGTTGATTTGAATAATTTAAATGTATTGAACAATAAGTTGGAATGTATAAAAAAAAAACTGGAACAAGTTAAATTATGTGAAAATATATTGAATGATCAAGAAAAAAAATCTGCTGATCAGTATGTTCAAAATGATTTTTTGGAATTTAACCATCTTGACGATTTAAAATCTTTTAAACCTGCAACCGATAATACCAATGCTGTAATTTCATCAACTAAAACTGCAGAACTTGATTCATTTAGTTGTATGAGAGAATTAACTAAATCGAATTCTTTACTACACCCTATTAGTGATTGCATGGATATTAATGAATCATCTCAGAAACAGTTTTTAGAAAACTGTAGTTTAACATGTATAAATTATTTGCCAACAAATGAAATTTCAAAAACCATCACACATGATTTAAGTTTTTTATCATATAATGAACCCCTTCTTGATAAATTGGCACCTGTAAATGATAATCTTACTAGTCGATCTGAAGATGTTATCTACAATGATAATCCGGTGGAAAAAAATCAAAGTCGTTACTGGTTAAGAAAAAATCCAAAATCAACTGAACATTATTTTTCACCTTATTTAAAAACTCCTTTCAAAACTCCAAAAAAATCATGTATTAAATCAAAATACAATGATATGTTTATTTGTACAAGCACTGGTAATAAGAAAGTTATTCATCAGTATAAACTTAAATCAGTGTTAAAAGCTAATTCAGATGAATTAATAAAAATAATTACTCCAGAAATTAAGAATAAAAAGTTTAATAACGATAATCAAAATACTACTGCTTTTGATATTTCAAATTTGAAACCAAAAAAAATTGAAAAACCTTGTCGTTGTGGGATATTTCCGTCTCAAGTTCCTTCTTCCTGGAATGATTCATTGCATACTTCTTTACATAAAAATTTACATAAGCTCCAATTCAAGAGCCAAATTCCTGTAAACGTAGCAAGTAAAATTAATGTCAATGGATTTCTTTTCAACATAATAAAGGTTACAGAAAATTGTGACGATTTAAACCTTAGACTTACATTGAAGAATATACAAGATTTTATACATTTAGAAATTGATTTTTCTAAAAAAAGTATTAATAATAATTTAAACCATACAATATTTTTAGCAGTGGATTCTAAATTCAAAATTATTGGATATTTAGAAATAGAGCCGTTAACAAATGCATGTATTTATCAAAATAGTCAGCTTTCAAAAAATTTGATTGCAGTAAAATTTGGCATATCAAAATTATGGGTGATGGTTAAGTATAGGAATAATGGAGTAGCAACAAAACTGTTAAAGCAATTTTGTGATGAAGAAAATTTACAAACAAATGATATTGCTTTTGCATTTCATGGAAATCACGGAATTTCCTTTATTAAAAAGCACTTTGCAAATAATTCTGTTTTAATTTATTAAAATGAAAATGTTTTTTTTCTATTATATTATATTTTAGGCTATATTTTATTGTTATTTTTTTTTTTAAATTACCTACCTTTGTTATTTATTATAAAATTAAGATTATTAAATTATAACAATATTTTTTAAATCATTATACATACCCACATAGGTAACTGTTTTAAAATAAATACGTTTGTCATTTTTTGTTTTGTCTGAAAAACATTAATTTAATGAGGAAAATAATATAGGTACCTACTTGAATAGATAATTTGAATTTATCTTATGAAATTCAAAATGTTTGAGAACCAATTATTTATTCAATTAATTTAATTAGTTACTTGGTGAAATAATACAATTTTCAGCTATAACTTATGAGCCTATAGTGGTCTATACTCTATATGCTGAAGCTTACATTATTAAAACCAAAAGTAATATGTATTTATAAGTTTATAAACTTATATACTTATTTCTATAGCATGTGAAGATGTTGGTACTCATATCAATATAACTATAATGTAAATTTTTTCAGATTTATATATGATTCTAGAATCACTTTAGAGGTCCAAAATAAACTAATGACTTAACATATCATATATTACTTCAATAATGAGTCAGCGGTGATGTGCCTGGGGGTTAAGTTAGAAGTTATATACTTATATATACCCTCCTCCAAATTTCCCATAAATTCCCTTATTTGTGTTTTTTGGTATTACCACCATAATTCATTTAAATGTATTTATATGTATTCTATACCTAATGTATTCTAAAGTTATTCAGAATATTTTTGGAAAAAGTATTTTTAAATTAAAAGTATTCCGAATACTGTATTCGTACATCGGAATACTACCCAAGACTGACTAAAGGTTTAAGTTTAAGGTATATGGTTAAACACCATCACAATTTATTTGTTTTTTGTTACAATTATTGAAATAGGTACTGCTACTACCTTTTGTCACCTACCATGTAAATAAACCAAATTGTATTGTTATAATATGCATAAATAAAAATATAATATAAATTATAATCTTTATTATTATATGTTAAACACACATGTTTGTTGATATCATAGGCGTGTCCAGACCTCATCCGCAGGTCGTGCACAACAGTGGCATATCCAGGGGAGATTACTGCATCCCCCCCCCACCAAAAAAAAAAAAAATAATAAAATAAAAAAATTAGATGAAAGTTTGTGAATATGACCTCCAAATTTTTAAATAAGCTTTATCATCTGATAATAATTAAATAAGTTTTACTTTTTATTAGGAATAAAAAACAATATTTCTTTAATATCAGATAAATAAATAACTAGATATGTTATATGAAATTATATTTAGTTCTTAATTTTAATATATAATTATTTTAACACGCTAATAATACTTTTTACAAATGTTTATTTTTACGTGATGAAAATGAAAAAACTTAACACGAAATCAGAAGCTTAGAAAAAAAAGTAATATTATGCATCGCAATTTATAATGTACCTAAGTAGGATAAAATTTCGCAGACAGGCATGACCTGTAGGCACGCCTATGGTTGATATGTTTTGTCTGTGAAACATATGTGGTGTAGTATAATAATACTTAACAGCACAGATTATATGAAATCTCATAACAATACCAAAATGTTTTATACAAATCAGAAAACAGTTTGCATCTAATTTACGTGATGTATGTATGTTAAATATAATATGTAATTAAGATATAATTTTTTTTAAATCAATTTATCTTGAAAGTTAGTCAACAGGAAATTAAAATGAGAATACAATATTAATTGGTGAACTTAACTTCAAAAATAATAAAATTAGATTACTGATTTATTAAAAAATATATTAAGGATGTATATAAGTTGGAACTTGATGACATAAAATACATATAATTGCACAGCATCGAAACATTTTAAGTAGACACAGTTGACAGTCATCGAAGTAGATAATTTCAAAATAATATAATATACTTTATGACCATAAAATGCCACTACTTCTGTTTTGCTGAAGAATATGGTAGTGAATATTTACATCTGTGACCAACATATAAAAATTCATATTTTTGTTTAAAATTTACATTATTCTGTTCGCATATAAAATTGGCGTTACAAATTTCAAATTGGTATTACAATAAATAAAATAGCGACGCTGATAGTTCACATACAACAATATTTTAAAACTCATGTAAAAAAATGTTTTTATTCTCAAAATAATTCCAGTAATATTTTTCAGCACTACATAATATAGAATATACAAATATCAAATAATAAATCAACAAATATAATATGTTTTCCTTTAATTCTAAGTGTGTAATCAATTTATTGTTTCTAATCATCTATAATGGAAAAAAAGAAAAATATTTTTTTTAATTTCATTGAAATATTTCAAATTTAGAACCCTATAAGTAAGCAAATGAAAAAAACCCAAAAACCAAATGTTTAGAAGCAAATAAATGTTATGTTATCTAAAATATAGGCACGCTGTTGCATTAATAATTTTCCACCCTATATGTTCAGAAATTTTGGAGCCACTACTACAAACACAAAAAGATAGAAGTTGTCCGGCGCAAAACAGTTTTTGCTATGTTGTAAATTTGTAAGACGGAGACAACACATGCGAGTGTGACATCCTCTTAAACAAAACCACAAAATCAATGATTTTCGATAATATTATATTATTATTGTTATTTATGTATTTCAAATGAACAGTCAACAGAGTATTTTATAATACCCAATTTAAATTTATTTTCCTCCCTCGTCGGTTTCAACTTATATATTCTCCTATAATACAGAATATTATGCTGCTCTTTCTCTAGTAATATTACACTTTAATTAAAGCTATTACCTATACATTTTAGGGTCCATACAAATTTAAAAATTAAAGGACATCACAACATTAAAAACAAGTTTGCTTAAATTTAAAGAGTACCTATGCCATTATCAAAGAAGTATGGTGGGGTCACTTAAACATTAATTATTCAATGAGATACAGGCGTCTCAAAATATGCGTGTGACGTGATACGTCATATGTGGTGTATGTTTTAGTGTCGTCTAGACCAGTGTTTGTCAACCTTTTTACTGTTGCGATCTCTTTTTGAATTTCAATTTTTTAGCGACCACCTACATTATTTTTTTTTATATAATCACATTCACATAGAATATAGATTATTATTAATAATCAATACTAAAATTACTGTACATTGTACACAACATAAAATACATATAATATTATAATTATTTATTTAATTAATAAAACGTATACCAAATATTTACAGATACATAGAATATATACCTACAATTTTAATTCATACGCGACCCTAAATAATAAGTTTGCGATTCCCAGGTTGAGAAACACTGGTCTAGACTCTAGATTAACACAATGATTTCAATCGTTTAAAGATAATACCTATACTTAATTTAAATTTTTTTATGTAACCTTAAATGTTTTTTTGTGTTAATGACAATATGACATAGGCGTGATTATAATTTTGATATACTTTCTAGTTTTTTTTATAGTAAATTTCGTACATTCGGTTTATACGGCAATGCAACGCAACACGAACTCAATAATTTTACTTAATTATAATTTATAATATATTTATGTGTATACAATAACAATATATATCCAATTTGAAATCACACCATCATCTTAAGCACATAAATATACTTAGGATTATGAAAAAAGAAATTTTGAAATATTTTTGTAAATTATTAAAATCATTGTGTAAATCAAACTACTTTTACACGTAAAACATGGACAGCTGCTCACTCGTCGGCGTTATATGAAGTCACGTGCTTATTCATCAACTCTCATTATCTCTTTAAATAATCATTTTTTTAACTTCGTTTTTTTACCAAAAAGTTTTTCATTATTTCGATTATATTAATACGCTAATAAACTCAAAATTTAAAAAAAAAATTGTGTTGTGATGTCCTTTAGACATTTAAAAATGCATGGGCTTTTCATTTAATCTGTTGGTTTTGGATTGCTTACCACGCCACTCGCAAATTTCGATTTTTTTTCTTAAATTCATGTTTTAAGTTAGTTTTAATGAGTTAAGAACGATAGTGCAATTAGCATTTATCGATTCGTACTTGGTTTCGAAGTTACCGCATATTTTTAATTCCATGGTTTTCCATTTTTTACGCACGTGAAGGTTCACACTATACTGTAATTAATTTCGTAGATTATAGATATAGAAATGAACAGTTTATTTTCGGAAAGTACTTCACAATATTTTAGCCGACAAGATGTTCAAATAGGTATGTGGGGAAAGATTTACATTTCTGCAATATTGCTTTTCACACGCCGTAGCATTAAGTGTGTTAAAATCAAATAAAATAAAGAGCAGACCATATTATAGAGTTGTGCAAAGTCCAGAAATTATCGACAACGAAGTAATTATTTTAAGAAGTACCAAGTGGAATATTAATTGATTTTTGTTTATGATAACAATTTAAAATTAAATTACATAATAATACAATAAGCAAGTGTTAACAAATTGTATTTTTTGACATTAAATTTATAATTAGTCGTAAAGTTTTATTCGTGTAATGGATCGGGTCAATGCAATACAATACAATTATATTGATAACAATGTTAACGCAAGTAAAAATGCGTAATTGCCAATTGGTGAACTTCAAAAGCAAGCCCAATTCTGATTGCACCATTATTATTAAGGACTTGTTGAAATACGTCAGTTATGAATAAAAATAACAAAAATTGGTAGTGGGCATGATAAACTAGATTTGTTCATTTTTTGTCTAATAAAATGGTTGGTATATACTGATTTTTATCAACATTTCTTTAAGAAAAAAAATATATAGTTTAACACTCAGACTTACTAAAATCTAACTAAATCTAAATCTTATTTATCTGTACTAAATATTTAGACGTCACAGAATAATGTCGAATGGTTAGATGCTTGTCTGCAGTCGGCTAAACAAGATGGGTCGGGTTATTAAAAAATTACGGTACAGGATTACCAGAATCTATCGTAGAGTTAGATAATTCGTAACGTTTTGTTTGTGTGATATAAACATAAAGGTAATCCGAATGCCCGTCAGTGAGGTGCCGTCCAATGGAGTTATATACTCATACTAATCTTAGGTACTATTGTTCTTAGATTTTTCTGTTCAATTAATCCCTGTGATAGATAATTTATAAAACAAATTTTGTGTTATATAATTTATTGGCTAGTTACCCACGAACGTTTTTGTGTGTGGCTATTTTTCTTCTATCAACGATGTTAAAATAGAACACTTGTCGCTCGTGTACACATATAGAATACAACTATGAACTATGAGGCACTTACATGAGATAATAATAATTAATGATTAAATATAGAATAATGTGTTAATATTGTATCTAATGTCTACAGATAAAATATGACGTAAGTATAGCAGTCCAATATGCAATCTACCAGATAAATAATTGTCTACTAATATGTTACATAAATCCATTAGTCAAATGTATAAACAATGATTGGTCAATATGCAAAAATCACGTGTCAATAATATGTCCAATGGTTTTTTTACAGACGGCGCTTTGTATAGGCAAATTAACGCCATTCTTCTTTTATTGTATAATATTCTTTGCCATTTTAATATAGATATAACGACGTACCTACTACGCTGCGTGTTTCACGATAGCATTTAATTTTTATATTTATCGAAAACAAAAATAATATTATGTATTATGACGATATAATATTTAAATAGAAAAATCGTCAAATACGAATTTTTAAATTTCCTAAAAATAAGCTCATATTATACAATAATAAAATAAATTGGTTACGTTTTTTTATTTTGAGTTGTTTATTCACATAGTACCCCCTTCTCTCAAGTATATCTATTTCCACCAATAGGTATATATATATATCAATATAATAACAAATAATGACATCTCTAAATATCTTCTGTATCTTGGTAACCAAATATAAACACCATAATTTGACGTATTTGGTGAAACCTTATTGTGTTTTATGTATACCACTGTTTCTATAGAAACAAACAATCATGTCTCTACAATCATTATTTTTTTTTTGCTAGTCGAATACTATGTAGTTTTTTATCCTTCACTAATCAAGTTCAATAGTTCAATATTATAAACGTTTTATAAACGTTAATACTCGTGTACAGTACGGTTGTTGTTTTTTTAGTTATAACAACGATGAAATGTTAACTGTTTAAAGTGTGTTAAGTGTTTAGTTATATGGGTAGTTAGTATACAATTCAATAAGTCATGCTCAAAACATTAATAATAATATTAACACGACGGGGTTGGGTGTGTGTATCGTGATTTTGTATAACAACCAACAAAAATGCAAATTGCTATTACATGAGTTATGAATTCATCAACCGATGAATCAAACAAAATCGATATTGCAGCATTGAGCGTCACTTCAGAATGTGACCGAATAGATTTACAAGAGTTTTTAGATTTTTTAATATTAGCTTATCGAATAAACGACGCGCTAACTTCAGGCAAGGGAAAACAATTACACGACACCTGCATCAATTGGACTGAACTGTCTCGTAATAATTTGTTTTTACGGCTGTCAGATAAAAAACCTGATATCACTGCTGAAGACGAGACGGGACAAGCAACAATGAGAGTTACAAGTACCGAACGAGTGCAATGTATTCTCAAACACAAGCTCAAAGAAATAATGAATGAGGGTATTTTGGACTCTGTACTTCCATTTATAGTTAAAAAAACGTTGACGACAAATGTTTTGAAAACTTTAGAGTCATTTGGCTCCAAAACTAGTAGTAATCCTTTAAATAAAGATAAAATGTGTTCAAAACCAAAATGTAATACAATTGACAATTCGTCTGGCTCTAGATCTAACAAGGGAGAGTAAGTATACTGGCAGTTAAAATAACTATGTTATTACATTTTTATATATTATAAATTATAATCATGTATTCATATACCTATTATACATATTTTTTTTAAAAACCAAAAAAGTACGGAAATTGAGATTAATGTATGCGATGCAGTTCAAAAATTAAAAAAGGTATTTCGATGTCCTAAGCGACTTCTTATTTCGAAAATGGGATATTTCTCTGAGGTGACTAAAGGTAGGTGCGAAAATAAGTGATAAACAATTTATTATTATTGTGTGACGTGGTTAAAAATTATGTTTTAGGACAACGGTTGGAAGATATTGATATATCAGTCCATTGTGAAATACCTATATTTGACTGGTTAATAAAGTGGGTTAAGAAGGACTTAAAACCAAAAAACGAATGGCCATTATTAGGTAATAATTTATATTTTTAAAAGTTACGAAGTGCCTCTATTTTTATTTTTAAATATTCATAATTTTTGTACAGATAATGAAAACGTAGTGCCGATTTTGGTTTCTGCATCATTTCTTCAAATGGAACCTTTATTTCAAGAATGTTTACTTTTTTGCAAAAATAATATTGATGATGTATTATCGTCTTCAGCAAGTTTCGGATGTGTTAATGATGGAGTTATTACAAGGTTTGTAAGTAAATTTACATTGTTTGTCATGTTTGGTTTTAAAACTGTCAAATGTGGTTGCGTTTATACATTTAGATTATCAAATCAGTTTAATAACTGTGACGTAGAAAATATGGTGGACGTAAAGGATAAATTAAAATCACGTTTGTTTACGAAATTGATATGGGATTTGTGCAAACGGGATCCAAAACGTGAATTAGGGCATTATAGTACACTAGCTTATGCATACTAGTAAGTTAAACGAATGTAATTTGCTCCTAATAAATATATTTATTTTGAAGATAAAAAAATGATTGAAATGTCTATGGTTATTGAATTAAAAATAGTAATTGTTTTGATTTTTAACGACAATATTACTTAGCATGATTTACAATTTAGTATACTAAACCTATAAAAATATTATTTTTTCAATGTCATTTAAATTAAGTTTTATTTCAGATTTTCATCTAAAAGTTCAAAGTTTAACATATAAATATTAAATATCGTTAAGAGGGCGCTATACAACCGTCTTACAAACGCATAACCCACCAGCAGGTCACGTTTAGCTCTGTTAGATTAAAAATTAGAACGAATTAACCTTAAATAACATTTAGAAGTAAGAATATTATCATACGGTTTTTTATATTTTAGTTTTAAAGAAAGTTGTGAATATTTTAAAATTGTAGTTTGTTTATGCATTTTAAAATACTCACAATTTGCTTTGAAATTAAAATCTAAAAAAAAACCTACTAGATAGGTATCTTACCTTTAAATTTTATCTGAGGTTTATTCATTCTAATGTTTAAACTAACAGAGCTAAACGTGATCTGCTGAGCGTACAATTTGCTATGTTATGCCATTGTGAGACAGAGAGGAGTCATCTTAACAAATTCAATTTTGAAATTAAATTTATTTTATACCTATTTAACAATTATATGTTAAAAAAAAAATTATAAAACACATAAGTAATTTTTCTTTAATAAGCAATTCCATTCAAATTTCAATTTTTTAAATTATTATTATGGTTTTATGAAAAAAATCATTATATTATTATTATTTACGTATTGGCCATTTGTAATTATAAATTATTGTTAAATGAGTTAAAAAAAATTTGGCTAGTACTAATACTGTTATTTTTCATATAATATTTATGGTGTAAAGAAATAATGTCTAGTAGTGATAACTGTAAATAACAAGAATTTATTAATATTGTTATTT
>NC_042496.1:36942745-36976734 GCF_005508785.2 Acyrthosiphon pisum
TTATACGGTGGAGGATGGTAGTGGTAGCGATTACACTGTTTCCGCGATATTTCGTAAAACGCATAAAATCTAAATAAGTATGTAGGTACTAGGACATTAGGGTAGTCACACGCTCACTGAATAAAAATAAATCAAAACACTATAATTTTGTAAACAGGAAAGTAAATAAGAAACAAGAAACATTTCAAATATTTGTCTAAAAAATATTTTTATGAAATAATATGCACTAACGACTGTAAAAAATCGACTATATGCCAAATATGCCTTTACACCCAAAACATGCAAAAACATGCACTATCAAACTTCATATTATTATTACTATTGTTATGAAACGGATTTGTATCTCAGCTAGCATGTTTTCCTGTGTAGCAAAAAAAAACATGCAGATGCATGAACTTACGAGCCCTGGTTATAACTAATTTATTTGCTAATACAAATGTTGAAATGTGGTCAGTTGTTCCTATAACAGTAGAAACCAAACTATTTCCTGTTACATGGAAATCATGGAATACATTATGATATGATTACTGAACCTATTATACATTGAATTTGGTTTTCAATATTATAATAATAATTTATTATCACAAGTAGTTTCATAATATATTTTTTGCAGATATTGATTATTGACTTATTGGTCATAAAACGGTTTAGTATTATTTATAATATTATGTAAAATATATTCATGGTCTCAACATTCATCTGTGTTGACTGAATTGCCTATTCGTAAGGAATAAATATTAAAGTAAAAATAATTATAATATATTGTTTTATGAAATGCCTTGAGTGAAATAATGAATATAGTGTGTTCCATTATTTTACATTATCTATGTTAATTTTATGTTAAGTAATTATTTTTAATTATATACATATATATATATATATATTATTATTATTCTTTAAAAAATAAGCCAAAATGTCTTAAAACACTTTTAAATAAATAATAATATATGTTTTATTTCTACGATTAAATAAAAATTACGAATTACTTTCTACTGGGAGTTCACTTAACTCTGTGTTTCCAGTATGTATTGAAAAAAAAATTATCAATTAAGCTTATTGTTCAACTATTGTAACAGATGGCCTAATAATAAAATTAGCATGAAAAAAAAATTAATTTAAATATTTGACATTGATCATTATTGCACAATTGATCATTATTATTACTATAACATAAGGGGATTTATTTAAAAATATATCATAATTAGATACAACTCAAATTAATAGTATAAAACAAAATAAAATGTATTTGTTGCACGTTGTATAATAAGTTTATTAAGTCGTTAAGGGTTTGTACGGTTTTAATCTCATGATTTTGTTTTAAATACAACTGTATATTTTTTATTACTGTCATTAAAATGCCTATATAAAGTATAAACTTAATAGGTATTACTCATGAAGATTCAAGATCTCAAAATCATTTAACCGATCTTTTTATAGTTGCTGTCGTTGTAATACGATTTTGGTTCCAAGCGTTGCTGGCAGGATACCTTGTAGACCACCGACTTTTAAGATTGCTCAAAATGGAAGTGTGATTGCATGCCATTCTAGGTAATATTTATTTTCCTAAAAAGTTTCTAAAATTGAAAGGCATATAGATTTTAATATTTTAACTAGATTATTATTATATTTATTATCCTTATCATGACTTATTGATTTTAATTCTAATTTTTAGTGCTAAGCCATTTATTTGGTTTTTACTGATAATCCCGTTTTAATTATTATTTTATATTCAAAAATATATTTTAATACCTTACTCAAACGTTTGTTTCATCATTATGAAAATTGATAAAGAATAATGATAAAATTGTGCCTTCCTCCCAAAAATGTCTAGGTATACAGTATTTACTGATTGAGAGTAGAAAAATGTATGTGAATAGTATTAAAAATAAATAAAATATATCACTTATTTGCGGTTTTGATCGTTACTATATTATTATACTTATTACTACTCCAGAGATTCAAAGTGGACATTAAACGATCACGTGAAGTCGCTGTTTTCAAAATATAAGTGTTGGCGAATTGTTTACTGGTCTCTGTGGTCAGAGTGCCATTTCATGCGGTGTTCACGTTGTCAACACATGTATCCGGTCAAGAATCAAAGGTGGTGTCAATTCCATACGCAACAGCCACAGTATTATCCGGTTGAAAACAATCGATATCTTTACTATCCTATTGGTAACAATTGTTTGTAACTTATTTTTATATAAAATAATATAGTTGTGTACCTAGTACCTATTATAGTTGGGTATACAGCAGTGGCAAGTGGTTTACCGATGTGGAAGGGGGTAGTGGTTTAATCGCACCCTTCCATGATCAGTGGCGGGTCTAGGGATTTTTTTTTGTGTGGGGGGGGGGGGCAAAAATACAAAAAGTACAAAAATTGGCTAAATACAGTGTAAAACAAAGGAAAAATACGTTGATGGGGGGGAGGGAGGCAAATTCCTCCATTGCCCCCCTCCGGATCCACCAATGCCCATGTGAAAAAAATCACTTACCTAACTATAATGATTTCTATTAAATCTTGTTTTTTATTACACAAAATTGTGCTACGTTACATGATTATCACCGGTGGAATGTGTCTCTAAATAAAACTTCTTTGTGTATTTTTAGGTCGTTATCCATGTTGCAACGAAAAAACTTTTAAATACGAGCCCATCAGAAATCCATTTGTAAGTTTCTACAAAAGCTTAACATATTTTGCATAATTGTGTGTACATTTTGCAGAAGAATTATTTATCAGTGTGTATTGATTTATTTTGCTCTTTAGTTGGTTCGTAATAATTAGCTTGGTTTTTACTGTGGCGTTGAAGATATAATTGTATAGGTATGATGGGACGCGAGTAATTCGTTTCATAAATCCTACTCTTAACACCCAATTAATAATATTATTAACTTGACTTTTTATACAGACAAAAATAAGAGACCATAAATAGGTAACACAATAAATTTGCAGTGTAACATTAATTTTATAACACAAAAATAAACATCATATTGCAACATATTATGTTTATTATTAAGATTATTATGTTAAATTCGGTAACAACCTACGTGTGTTGCTAAATGTAGTATGTTACACAAATATAATATAATATTAAACAATTTATCTATATATTTAATAATCTCTTTTAATTGCACTAAGCACATAATAACATAACAAAATATAACATCGTCAAGTGTTTATCGTATTGAAAAAAATAGTTTATTATCTATATTATTATGACTTGTGCAAATACAAATTGTCTTGATGATGGGCTTTTTGGCGTTTTATTTAGTTAGCGGTTTGAGCTAAGTCCCGTCGTGTACGTACATTCATTTGCTTAATGATAATATTTTTATGCAAACAAATCGTAAAGTAACAACGAATTTATAATAATTAATAACACTATTAACACGATTGTCATTGGCAGGCACATAAACAATTATTACATTGTATTGTGTTTAAACAGGGTTGTCATTATCGAGAGCACATTCCGTTGCTTGAACATACAGCCGAAATAGAAACACATAAAGTCATGCAAATGTTCCCGTCCTTAACCATCACCGACCCACCCATGTTTTTCCCGAATGGGATTTCAAAACTTATGGACGCACATGGTAGGCCGTTGTTCATATACGAAGGTGTCGTGCCATTTCTGGCACATGTTGTTGTTACCGACGATTTTAATTTTACCTTTGACCTACTTTTTAAAAAAGATGCCATACAATCTGACGAATTTAGAAAAAACGCTTAAAGCTCAAAAAAAAAAAATTAAGATAGATAACAACATTTATATATTCACCACAAGCGTGGTAACCCACATTTTTCCTTTAATAGTAAATTTGTTAAAATTCTGATTTTTGGAATTTTTTAATCCATTTTTTAAAATCCAAATATCAATATTATTAAAGAAAATGGGCGTTAGCATATGCTTAGTGAATCATATAGGTCGATAAATGATAATAAGCCAAAAATTATGTTACGTTATAATATATTCAATATAATATTATACACAAAAACCAAATTCTACGAGAGAGCTGATTTAAAATAAAACTCGAACTTAAACTTTTTTTTTTTGTCATCTGAACTGATTTTATTACAAAAGTACAAAACATACTACGGATTAATTAGTTTTGGATATTTATAGGCTTTATAGTAGTTCATGTTTTTTAACTGTAAAATGGAAACTGTAAGATGGAGTATTTTTTTTCTGTACAAGGTTTTGATGAACATGGGTACTTACTACAAATTGTAAATTTCTTGTTAACTATTAAAATATAATAATTTAAAAAAAATAAATTTTAAAATTTAAAATAACTTAACTTCTAATATGTATATAAAGGTCAAATTGTATTCGTCGACAATATTGCACCACGTAAATTACCGGTTTTTAAAATCTGTTTTAGAAATTTTGTCGATCGTCGGAAATGACACCGTCGGAAATAGCACGTAACCCATCTGAGAATGCGTGTTTGTCGAAATGATTGAATACGTTAATTATTAATAATTATTCTTCTTACACACGTTTAATAAACAGGCGATGCAAAGAGCAATGATCAAAACACTACAGCTTGGCCCACTGAATCTCATCGGTTCGCTCCGTTTATCGGTATAATATTATACTATACGTCTAATAATTTTTAGTTCAGATTTATATAACTATTATAATTCAGAAAACAAGTAGGATCGCATGCGCATAATTTATAAACGTGTTTTCGTGCTTTATTTATAGCTTCGAATGAAGGCACGTCTAGGAAATCGCAGGTTTGGTGGGATAATATCGTGATGGGCACGTCGTCGAACAAGAGACTGCTGTTGACGGAATTGTGGGACAAACCTTTCGCCAAACGTCCCGTATCGCCTAGTACAAGTAAGATATATTATCATAATTAGGACCGGACTTATAGGAAAATGCATATTAATTTATATTGATTGACAAATTGCAAAAACTATTTCGGCCATTGCATGTATGACTTTTAACGTCTATTCTCTATAACCCTCATCAATTCGGAGTGTAATAGAAATTCATTTTTTTTTTCGATAAGTAATTCCTAAAATATAACGTTTTTCCATTTCGAGTATCGAGAATTAACAATTTTATTAATTGGAAAAATAATAATAAAGTACCTATAGGGTAGGTAGGTACTATATAAATATATGTATATTATGTATATACCTAATATATTAGTATTTTTAACTTTAAATCGTCACTATTCAGTTTTTACTTATTAATTAATAAACTATTTTTCTCTGAATATAACTTGTCTTTAAAAAAGCACATTAGGTATTTGATTGATAAGAAGTTAAAAAAGTACTAGGTACCTACCGTTTTTTTTTTTTTTTGTAGAGTGAAAGTTACTTTTCTTATTGAAATGTAAAGGAACTTCATTATTTTTATCTCCAAGTACCTAACGAGTAAAGAAAATTTAACTCTGCTTTTTAAATTAATTATACATTGGCTACACGCGAATACAACTTACTGTGAGAAATGTCATTATTTTATGTGCCCTAAAATAAAAGGTGACAATAACGTCTACGAAACGACCGAGGTTCCGTTGAATGAAATCAATTCGTCGTTCGGATCGTCGTTTGAAGAAGTTGAGGATTCTTTGTCGAGTTTTAGTGACAGTGATTCGACTCATTCTGAAAAGACTACTTATAACAATAGACAACAAAAGATCAAACGGTCTTCGAAAGCCATAAGAACACTGAAACAAAGATACAGGTAATTCCGTCGTATTTCAATAAATTCTGTAAATATTGAAGTAATATGTATACACTATACATCGTCTATACAGTATATACGTAGAGCAGTTTATGACATTTTTTTTATTTCAAAGATACTCTGGCACTTATCAATGGTCGTTAACGGCACCAATGCGTTGCAATCAGGACAATCAGAGAGAATACGAAGAACGCTGTTTTAGGCAAATCGTCCATCAGCTGTTACATCAAAACAGTAATTCGAACGTGGAATGCAGCCGAGTGTTGACTACTACCAACCACCCCGTTACTGATATTAGTCAGCGATCTGGTAATTATACGCTAAAGCATATTTACCACCCAGCACCTTACATACCTATTATAACATTGCGTTCTTAATTATCATAAAGATTTGTTTACGAACAAACTAACGATTATTTAGTTCATATATTATTATATTATATATATTTAGGTGGTTATTTTGTAAGACTCGAAACTGAACTTCTATCAAAAATCGACCCAAAAAATGCTCAAAGACCGACGAGTACCGTGGAGACGAAAGGTGTGCAATCGAAAACCAAGCTAAAGAAAACACTCAAACCGCCTAGTTCTTAACCTTAAATGATATTAAAAAGCATTGTTACAATTATTATTTAGAAGTAATATATAATATATTTGTTATCGTTTTAACTGAAGAGGAGATTAATAATTTATGGTACAAAAAAAAACCTTAAATCAATTGTTTTATTAAATTGCAATTGCTCACACACAAAGAAATACTATGGATTAGGTACAAATATTATATTATTAGAACAAATTGATATAATTTACACAGAAACTGAAATATAACATAATTTTACTAAATTTTATTGTATTTATATAGGTTGAAATTGGATAGGATGAAATAACAATAATTTTGGTATAGATGGTTTAAAACTTGAAACAACATATTATAATAAATATAAAATAAAACTTATAAGGTTACCCTTTGGTTTGGTCGCCTACTTTGCGACTAGATAACACACACACACACATATATATACACTCAAGCACGCATACGTGAAATCACACTTATCGATATTATCATAAGTAATAGGTACATAATAATGATAAATATTACAATAAACAAGGACTTGCGCGATTCGATAGTAAACATTAGGAATCAATTACCAAATGAATCAATATAGATGTGTTATAATATTATATATTATGTAAATGCCAAGGGCAGTAATCACAAATCTTAACATATTTTATATTATAATACACAGGTAACAGGTACCTACATATAGATACTGCAACGAATGTATAAACTATATCTAGACGGTATCACGGAGAACTACTACATTGGAGAGTTACAATATAGCAATTGTTAATACATATATTTATAATTATGATCTAACAATAATCGCTGTTTGTTTTACATTCTCCGATAATCAGGTAAAAACATGATTGCAACTGTTATAAATTATAATATTATATTTCTAAATAATTGTATTGACAAATATAACGCAGTCACGACACTTGGGTATAGTTAAGCGATGTGTATTTGGCAAAACGCGTAATTTAACACATTTCAAACCATTAATCTAAATGACATATTTCTAATACTTATAAGTTATAACTAAACTATAAATCGTCCATAGACTATACATTATAATATAATATAGACTCTAATGACTATAAAAAAAAAAATTACAATTTAGGTACTTACATTAATATTATAATCGTGTAAATACAATAAATATTTTTTGTGACATTAGTACGTGAAATTATATATGTATAATATATACACGTTTTGTATATAGGTTAATAATATGAAATTATTTACCTATATTTATTATACTGTTATTACGAGGCAAGAACAACGTTTTTTTGCAACCCGATTGTGAGTAATATCGAACTATACCACTCAATATCACAATATATTATAAAGGGTCCAATTAATAGTTTAGCTATTTTCATTGGGCGAGTAAAATAGTTTACCCATAGCTTTATATAAGATATAGGTTATTCATAAAATGTCTTGCACACACTCGATAAAAATATTACATAAGACAAGGCAACGGCTATATGATTATTAGTTATTATACTTATTAATATTATGGAGTTACGCAATATAAAACAATTTATATATATAAGTAAAAATAGAGTAAGTCGATAATGATGTAACTTCGTCGAAAAGCTGGGCGTATATAATAAAATAAATAACAGGAGCCAAGCGCGGACTTATCGACTTAGGTATTATTGGCCAAACGAAATTAGCTGGCATGATATATATAGACACATAGCGTCTGGTGACATCAAATTTATTAACTATATAGTGTACGTTTCGAGTCGAAAGCTTTGTCAATTAATTTATTATTTAACCATATTATATATATAATATAGGATTTACGCACATGTAATAATATAGGTTGTACGAGGAATCAATGATAATTGGTATTTTTTTTTTTTTTGGGGGGGGGAGGGGGGAATAGGATGCCACAAAAAATGTTATTTACTATATTTTATAATATTAAACACCGACGTAAGTTAAGGTATAGTTCCGATCGTATTTGACGTAATATTACGTAATTCTGCGCCACGGATTGTATCCGAATTAGTTCCCAGTTGGAATTGTTATTCGAATATTTTGTAGCTTTAAAAAATGTATTTATGTTTCAAATCATTGTATCCAAACTGCAATAATTATTCCAATATAAAAACATTTCGTTAACTCACTGTCTTGACTTTTAGTTTTAATTTTCGTGATATTTGGTGGCGTGGGAGGGGGGGTAAGATTGTATTTATATTAAGCGACGTGGAAGACGTGTATATCCGTTAATGACTGTTGACGATGAGGAGAGGGGATGGTCAAGTGTGGGTCGCGGGAGAGATGATGATGGGCAGTGGTTCAGTCGTGGTAGGAGACGTAAGACTCCAGGGGCTTGGGCAGGTTCAGCTCGGCCACCGTGTCGGGGTGCGCGTTACCGTGGCGGCCGCGGAACAGCGACCGCCGTATGGACTTGCGGCACAGCTGCTGCAGCGAGTGCGGTTGCACCCACTGGGGTGCCAGGGCCTTTTTGATCTGGAAGAACACCGGTCCGAATATATTGTAACACTGAGCGTGACTGAACATGGTGCGCATGACGTGCGAGTGCATCCTGGTCGGGTCCTCGCCCATCGACTGGGCGTGTCGTGAAAAAAAAAACAAAAAAAAATTAGTTAATTAATGTTTTAGAAAAGAAAAGAAGAAGGACCGCACGTCAACATGTTATTATAATTTTTATTGACGTATTGTAATAATCAATACACTCGGTAAGTATATAACACACTATAACAATATAATATAATAATACAATCTACGCATTCTGCAGACTGTAATAATATATAGCATTTGGAATTATTATATAAGTATACCTACGGTAGCGCACATGAAAGGGTCGGTACAAGATCGTAATAGGTGGTGGTGGGTGGATGGATGATTGGTAAAATTACTATTATGAATGTAACAAAATTGATTAAATTGACTTAAACATTTTTTGTTGGGTATTTCACGTAAACGAAAGCAATACATTTGAATAGCAAAACAACTGCTGCACAATGTTAAATTTTTGAGTTTTTGAAATAAATGATTTAAAATAGATTAAAGCAGTATCTATAACACTACAACATAAAATGTATATAAGTAGAGTAAAACTGCTAGGTTTAGGATTAGGACTCATTAAAATTTAAATCCAACGAAACTTTAAAAAAGGTGGTTTAAATAATATTATTGATGAATACGGCCCGGATTTATATGTAAAAATAAATTTTGTATTGTAAAATAAGTACATGTTTATATTATTATAATCAACATATCAAAAATAGGTATAGGTTATACATTTCAAACCGATAAATTAATATTTATTTTTATGATCATAAAAAAATGGGTCTCATTATGTTTTGATTGTTCATTTATTATTGATATGATATATAATCGGCAAATCAGTCCTATATTTCTATACATATAATCAGCATAGAGGACGGCGTGCGTAGTGCACTCGATCTTAAATACAACGCAATTGTGTAATGATGGTTTAAAAGAATAAAATATACAAATTATAAAGCCATACATTTACATATACAATCAATGCGACCCAAAGGTAAATTACGTAATAATAACTTTGATAGTACCTACCTATAATAGCATGTGCCTTTTAATAAGTGGAGAAAGATTGATACATTTTTTGGCATATTATTATATAATATTTAAAATAATTGGTTATTTTTAGTTTGTTTAAATATTATCTTAAAATAATTTAGAAACTATCAATTTAGTCATATTCATACAGTTTTACGCGATATAAAAAATTATTGTACCTTTTAAACGAGTACCAATACGAAGTTAAAATGGGTTATCAGATTTTCAAATTGAAAATTTCTATGGTTCTCGCATAACATTGCTGTGTAAACATTATTTATTATAAAATATATTAATTCGATATTTTTGTTGTGTATAGAAGTAGGGTTATAACTATTACAACAGTTGAATCAACATACCTACGTATATATTAAATAATTATTTTTTTGACACCCAAAGGTTGACTTACACAGTTACACCATTGGTTATGATAATTTATAATATAATGCACTCTGTATACATTTTAAATAGTATAATGTATTATACCAACCTGTGAGAGTAGTGACAATGTGCGCAGGCAACTGTCGTCCATGCGCCTTCTAATCATGACGGAACGTAGGAACCAAGTGAATATGCTGTCCAGTGGGCTTTCGATCGGGTCATCGGTCAGACATCGCTGCAGATCCGACTCCGTTTTTGTGCGGTATTCCTTCAGTAATTTCACGTAGTGAAGTCTAGCTTCCGAATTGCAATCTGTTGGCAACGAACAAAAGTTAATTAAACGCGGGCCATTCTTTATTAGCGGTATACTAGGTTTCGAATGTGCCTCAGCACTGAGTAGGTCACTATAATGGATGTGTTAAATTTGCACTTAATAATGAACCATTGTTCAAAATGTAGGTACCAAAAAAAAAATTAAAGTCACAAAAAAAAAAAATCCTAAATAGGTATGCAAAAATAAATAACATAAAATTACGGATTTGGCTTTGTCGTAACATAAAACAATTCGTTAGAAGTTTTTTCCCTTGGATTGTACAAAACAAATATGCAAATTCTAGAAGCTCTCTTCCCTAAACATAACCATTTATGTCAATATTTTAATTTCAAAATGATAAAATTATTAACATAGGTACATTTTTTATATTTACCTACATTGGCATTGTAATTAATAAAACGTTGCTGCTGTAGGTATTACATTTACAAGCCTTGGGTATGAGAATTTATCATTTTATTAAGCTTTCAAGCTTTTTAACGAAAAAGCAAACATTTTATCAACATTTATTGAAAAAAGTCAAAGATTTAAAATATCTGTACCTATGTGTGCTCAATGAACGAAAATATTTTCATGATATTACAATTATTTGGGTACAAACAAGTCTCTATTGTTATTCATTTTTTAGCTACATAAAAAAAAGTAAATCTATTGTGTCGAAAACTGGTGTTGCGTAAATATTTCCGTTTTCCCGTAGTTTTTTGTTATGTTTTCCTAGTCATTAAGAAAAGTACAGATAATTTCATATTTTGATCTAACAAAAGTATATTATATCAACTAGATCAAATTTTCTATCAAGAACAACCCTCAATGACGATTGACAAAGATTGATAAACCATATATTAACAATGTGGTGACAGAGTATACAGACGCACAAAAAAAAAAATCTCTCATATTTGTATTAGTTGCGGACATCCATCACCCCACTATACGAATCTAAAATTCCATCAGTCTTGGTCACACTAACATACATAAGTCAGACCGATGTTCTTACTTCTGAGTGGTTGAAAAAAAATCTGGACACGATGACCTACTGGGAGGAGTACTTCATTTGATTCAAACATTGTTAGACTTTTACTAGAATTTGGTGGATTATTACTTCCCCAGTGGAAATTAATTTCACATATGCATCACCATTGATTAAATATGCAGTATTTAATTAATGCTTTAATATACCATTTACTAATATACATAATATTATAATATAGTACAATATATTTCGACTGTCCTAAGGCTGCAGTGCACGCACTATTAAAAACAACAATATTATATTATATAAAAATTAAAACCACGCGTACAACAATAACTTCATCAGTTTATGCGATTTAACTCTGTTATAGGAGTGAACAATAATTTTCCGCCATGCAAAGATTTAAAACAATGTCAAGGTAAACATTCATGAAAGAGCGATTTCATGCATGTTTGGGGATACTTGATACTAACAAATAAAATATGAATAACGATGTGTAATTATAATTATCTAGTCTTAAATAATTTTCGCAACGTCAAACAGGAGAATCAATTTAATATTGTACTTTATTTTAACCATCAAAAATAAAATATTATATATTTCATATTATGATGTATTATATTATGCAAAGTTATTGTAAAGTTCTATTATTCATCTGGATTGATTGTTGTGTGTGTGTGTGTGTGTGCGCGGGGGGAAGGAAAATGTCCCTTAAAAATTGTAGGGCTTGAGCCCTTGTTGATTTAATTTTAACACCCAGTTTGCGGTTATATGGTATGGGATGGGTTGGCTTTGGGGTGACTATTCCGTTGTAGGTCATCTCACCTTCGAGCCACACGGTTGCTCCACAGTTCAATAAGAGCCTAGTGATGTCTATAGCTTGATCCATGTAATGGACAGTGTATGTAATTAACGAGCGACCGCCGTTGTTCAACCAATTGACGTCACTACCGAATTTCAGCATCATGACTGCGAACTGGTACGCGCGTTTAAACAATCCGCAGTTCATTAGCCGCTTGGCGCCCAATATTAGCGCAGTGTTGCCGTTCTCGTCCACGGCTCGCGACCACCGGCGCAGCTGTGCGGCCGTTGCGTTGGCCGACGTCTCTTTCAATCGGCGCACCACTTGCATCCAATTTTTGTGGATATCACCTGTTAACGATATAAGTGGTCATCATTATACCAACATTTATAGTTGTTCATCACGTAAATTTTGTATGTGTGTGTGTGTATGTGTGTATAATATGTGTATATTGCTTACCCGAGACAATGTCGAAAAATATGAAACAATTTGCGTTCGGCACGTTCGGATGCTTCAGACATTTCGGGCTGGACTTGAACCGGAAGCAAAACTGTATGTTAGCTATCTGTAATACAATCGAAAAGTATTTTAGACGAACATGCGTGATTAATGTTGATTTTAACGTGTTATATTTTATAGATGTTTTTATAATTATAATACGTGAAAAGCTATTATGATTAATATATTATAATATATTAATATGTTTAACAATATTATTATTGTTGAAATTGTTAGTAGGTGTATCCGCGCATCATTATACACATATTTTACACATGTCACTTGTCAGGTGTAAGTTTACATGCATAATCATCGAAAAAAGTATAATTTATTGTTATATTTGATGACACAACGTTTATTCAGTAATTTAACAATCGTTGATTTTGTGTAATTTATTTTGTTTTTAATCAATTAAGCTCATCACGTATTAATGTGTATTATGTGTAAATCAATATATCCATTACCTAAATGAGTTAACGAGGATACCATTTTTGTTCAAGTAGGTACTTCAAAATAAAAAAAATAACCAACTTGCTTTATGTGTATATACCAGTGCACTATGGTATACATGTATGGTAAAAAGTACTCCTAACCCTAAGCCCTAATAAGCTAGCAATATTAGCAGAAATTATAAAGCAATGTTTGGAAATACGGTAAAAAGATAATTTAGTATAATTAGTATACTTAATAATTATGTGCTATTATTCTCAAATGTTATAATTTAAAAAAAAATTTAGGTAGGTAGGTACTTTATAAAATTACAATTATTATCGTTAGTAAAATTCTTTATTAAAACTATTCTAAAGTGAATAAATTGTGTTTTCTTATTCAAAATTGCTGATAGTAAAATACTAAATAATAGTAACTTTTCGTACCTATATATTTATGTTTACTGTGTAGGTATCCCAAAGCAATAAGTTTACTATAGTTTTTAAGTAATCTTTTTGTCTTTGATAATTTATAAAAAAATTGTTACCATTATACCAGTTGTAAGACATGCTATTATTTTATTGTATAATAATTTAATAGTAAGTATTAAAAATAATTACCGCTGGACGAGTTGCTATCAACGCATCATAGTCTTTGAAACAAAATAACTGCAACTTATCACCGACCAGCCTCCATTCTCTGAACGCACACCTGCTGCAACAGCCTGCTTTTAACAAAAACAAAAACAATATCATTTAACATTCAAGTTTGTGTATGCGTGCAATATATATTTTCACGGCAGCTGGCAGGATATATTTTAAAAGCAGGAAGATCTAATCGCATGTGAATGATATTTAGTACCTTGTCATTTGTTATAGTGTATAATAATTCATTTATATACAGACATACAGTAGTAGCTGGTACAGTAACTAAATAAAAAACATAGAAATATAACGTGAAGCTGATTATAAATTGTGTAATATGAAACGCTGAGTGTGCAATACAAAATTTAACGAGTGTTCAGTGAAACGACGATAATAATATTGTAAAATTCGTTTTGTAATTATTTTTTATTTTATTTTTGATTCACATGTTTAATTGAAATTATTATAAAATAAATCTAAAATCCATGCTTATATTGAATACTTGCAAATTTAAGTTGAATAATTATTAGATTAACTAGAACATTGTAAAACCTGCAATACATCTTCAAGCTCAAAATTCAATATTAAATTATTACCGAATTTAAAACTGACTTTCACAATACCCTTTAAAACATCTGGTGGATTCAAATTTGTTTTCAAAATTAAAATCAATTATCTCTCAATACCGATTACTTGAAGTAAATTATTGTACCTAAGTAATGAGCAAACATCTTTAGTCAACAGTCAAGTTGCAGATGTTTGAATGTTTAATTGCGGTGGTTGCATACAGTAGGTATTTAATATTGGTACACATTACACAGCAACCCTTCCGCAGTTCCACCAACCACTTGGGAGCACGATAAGATTAGTCTATGACCTAATTAGTAATCCCTTTTATGAAGTTTTATTCATATTTTATTTTATTAATTATGCTTTTACCTGTGGAGGTACCTATCAGACAAAAGCGGCGGCCACGGCTTATGCACAACGGTCTGACAATTGACGAATGAAAGTTTCGTCACTTGCTGGCAGACATGAGTAATATAATGGCTTAAATATACAAGGTCATTGTACATAACCTATATTGTTATCCAACAAAAATAAAATGGCAGCGTAAGGGTACAGTCCATAATATATTAGTATAATATCATAGTATAGCCAGTATAGGTCTTCCCCTTACGCTGCCATTTTAATTCCTTAACGTGATGAAATTATATAGTGGGGGTACTATTGCGATAACCTTGTATATTTAATCCATGATAATATGGATAGGTCGTTTTACTTAAGACTAGTATCGATCACGATAAAGTCTAACTATGAAAAATTAAATAGGTACCTATTACAAATCATTTGTATTTAACATTATATTAAAAACTATTTTTATAGCAGTATTTAAAGTTTTGTAATATTATAAGTACATTAAGTGGTATTTTTAAAATTAAAATTTTTTAAGACATAATCCACTTTGTACTAAAAACTACTAGTCCAAAATTATTTTTTTATGTATGGGAGTACTCCAAAATATATTCTGCTTTCGAATAACGAGTTAAAATTGGATGTTATAAAAAAAATATATAAAAAATATAAAAAAAATTATTTAAGACAATTTTGTTTTCATAAACTTTAATACGGTAGTCACTCGATGATTCAAAATTCAGGGGACCGAGTTAAAAATTCGATTTGTAGAGGTTTTCTCAGGAGACTCTGCGTTTAGTTCGATTTATGGAGTTTTTCGAATTATCGAGTGACTATACTGTAGTATTTTAAATAATGAGTGTCTCATCCCACACAGCATTTGGGAAATGATAATATTTTGAAAATATTTTGGAGTGCTTGAATAATGAATATTTGACTAATAATATTGTATAAATATTTTATTCTCATAAAATAATAAAATATTGCACAAAAATGTTGACTTAATATTTTTACAATGTTTCCATGAAAATATTTTTTAAAAAAATATGATTAAAATGTTTTGTTAATGTTTTTTACAAAATATTTTTCAAAAATGAACTTCTTGGCCAAAAAATATAAATAAAATATTTCCTTATTATTTACGCAACTTTCTCAAATATTTTGACAACTTTATTGTTTTCCTAAAAATATTTATACCATAGTTGGGAAATATTAAAATGCTGCGTGGGATACGTTAAATGGATCACCCACAATATGTATAAGATATTGCTCAAACCGCAAACATACTTTTGCATTCTCCTCCATGCCATTCGCCGGCGATTATTTTGTCGATATCATTGTCCGCTGACGATATACACAATGTGGACACTTCCGCCTGACTCTCTGGCTGTTGGCTTTCTGACGACGGGCCGCCAGAAGCGACGTCTAACTGTAATGAAGCCAGCGGATCGTCGCTGCAACCTTCTGCACCCTCGGTCATAGTGTCATTTTTGTCACTGTGATCAAAATATTAAAAATATAATATTAAAAGGTGTATAAAAAAAATACAACTAGTTATATAATAATTAAATTATTATGATGATTTTTAAAAAAATATAAATTGTGTAATATACATATATATATTTAGTCATATTCATATGTGTATTAAATATTATAATAGTATTAGGTTAGGCCTATCTTTTCAATTTTTTTTTTTGATTTTAAGTTGTTAACTGTTTTTATTACAAAAACATTTTCAGAGCGCTAAGGTCAATAAATGTTGCCCTGAAAAAGTTTCGCAGATCCTTTATAAAGTTCAACAGTTCAAAAACCACTGATTAGTTTGCTTAAGTGTTTATATTAAATAAAGTTGAATATTAAATATTAATAAGTTATTCTAATAAATAATAGTTGGTATACGCATTACGCACTATACGATATAGTAATTATATTTGTATTAGTATTGTAATTTTAATATGTCTTACACTCTTACCGTATGTAACCAATACATATTATGTACTAACATCATGCTAGTTTTTACTTGAAGTCAATGTTTAAAAATAATTGAAAACTTAAGATAGGTTTATAAGTCCTATAGCATAATATGTAAGATATAACATACATCAAATTATATATCTTATATACTTAAATAGGTAGGTGTGCTATAAACTATATAATATTGTATCAGAATTATTGATAAATGATATTAAACTGCGGGAGGGTACTTAACATAAGTATTAAGTAGAATTGTTAATAAACTGTTAATATTTTATTGGCCCGATAAAATAAATTTTAATCATTCAAAAAATATAAATAATCAAACTATTATACTGAAGTACAATAAACGGCACTTACGAAATTAAAGATTATGCCAATTACTGCGTGTCACTGAACTTTATAATAATCGTGTATTTAAACACTATACAAATGTACCTAACATTAAAATAGTAAGAAATATGATATATGGTATCAGCTGCTTGATAAATGATATTTCGATTAATAAGAAAATAATAATATGTTTATTGAAATGTTGTAGTATTTAAAAACTTTAATACCTATTATCAATTTTATTTATTACGCATTAGGTATTGCACTTTTAGAACAAATCATGTTACGCAGCCGCAATGCATATGTATATATGGTTAGGTACCTGTATTGTGTATATTATTGATGACGGAAGGTTTGATGTATTTTAATTATCGACTGACAGTTTGGCTATTACGTAAAATAGTTTGTACCCGAGTTCACACGGTCATAGTTTTTGATGTCTTTATAATTGACTTCAGCGATTGCCATAGACAAACGCGTGGCGGTAGTCAAACTAAATTGATATGGAAAAAAACTGTGTTTTTTTATCTTTACCGTTATATTATAATATGTTAACGACGTGTGAGGTGAACGGTAAACCGGGGAACATGGAATGCTGAAGGTTATTGCCTCTCCACCGCACGCGTATATGGAGTGTTTATATGCAATGCGGAATTGTTCAAATCGCCGCAATAATGCACATTCATAGAAAGTGTAAGTAGATATGTATCGCAGTGCAGTATCGTCGTAATTACCATGTGTATTGGTGACTGTGGTAAATAACGATATATTATAATATTAATAACGATTATCGTAATATCGCCACATACCATATACAATATACAAGTATAATACATTAATACATAAACTAAATCAGGTATTATACGTCTGTATACGCATATTATTATATTATTTTCTGCACTAGTACGTGCATCTGCAGTTTTAAGTGATTTTTTTTATTATATGCACCGTTTGTATGATAATCACAGTGCAATATATTATTATGAAGCTCATAATTCTATACCTATAACTTGCAAGTTGTCATAAGCGAAATACGCTATATCGTTAATAATACTGTTTTATTGGTACCTATTTATTACTTTTCAGTACATAATAGTGTACCTATTCGATATTATATTCTTTATTAATTCACATTGCACGTGTTAAATATAATGAATTTTAATAACGTCTATAAATATAAACCACTATAATAATAAGAACAATAAGCTATTGACATATCGAATAATTTCAGACATTTGTTCATGATGAGAAACATCTGGCGTGCAATCAAATAGCAAACTAAAATATTTAGATTTCCGAATCCTCAATAAATATAAAGGATATACAGCTGTGTAGTGTGTTATGTTAAATACTTAAATATGTGTACCTAGTGTGTTCGCTGGCGAGTAGTGGTAAGCACCGAGAGGTCAGCAGATAAGGATTGGCAACTACCGGTTGGGATTTATACCAAATATTTATCAAAATACTAATGGACACTATTGTTATACGTTATTAGGTATCATTTATACGTAAAGCATAATGTTACACGGACTGCATAGTGGTAATTTAATACCGATACAATATTTTTGTACATGTTATTGTCTAAAATATAAAGTTATTTTTCCCGCACAAAAAAAATCCAACAATATTTATAACAATATAGTAGAAGTATCAAACGCCAAGAGTAATACGCATTTAACTAACAATATAATTGGTGATTGAACAAAAAAAAGAATTCTAACTCAGACTTTTTTAGAGCTACCTGAAAATAAAGTAGACCGATATTTTTGGTTTAAAAGGTTTAGCGCCCGATTGCGATGAGCGCCTGAAGCAAATGCCTCAGTCGCCTCACCCTTGTATGGCTCTGTCATAACTAAACAATTATTGTATATATAAAATGTAATGATACCAGAACAAATATGTATAGATAATTATTAATGTGATAGGTAGGTATCACTGAATTTCTTTAATAAAAATAATATTATTTTAAACACATTAATTGGTTACGTTTTGTATTTTATAGGCATGACTCGTGAATGCGCGATGTAGCTGATAATTTGCATTGATTGCAGTGTTTAAACTCAAAGTTTATATCGATAATGATACGTTACGATTAAAATATCATGCACATAAATATTGTTTTTCATTATAGGTAAGTAGTGAAGAACTTGTTAAATTATCTATCACTGCAGGGCCGTAACGGTACCTATACATAATAGTATATTACATTATATTATTATAGTAGCATACCATGTTGTGTGCGAATATAGTTCCTACATGACATTATGTGGCGTAATTTACAATTATTCACATTTTATGATAATTATAATTTATCAATACCTATATAAAAATATATATATTCATACTTATATAGTGATACATATTATATCTTATAACATTGATGAAACATACATGACGTACCTATCGTACTATCGTGTACCTATGTATAATCAATGCTTTTTATTGTTTTTGTATAACCGTTTTAACTTTTTTAATAATTTTAACCTATGATCTGTGAGCTTATAACAATATAATACATTATATTATGTTCCATATGTTTTTTGATCATAATCCTGATTCACCATTTCTTAATTATTTCATTGTATTAATACATTTTCTGTTTTCAACATTTTAAAATATAATAATACATACGTTCTGCAATAGTACATAGTATACTTTTATTAAAATAAAATGTATATAGTATATAATAAAATATAAGGATCATTGAATTAATAATTGTATGTAAAACAAAAACAGCCATTAGGTTAGGTTAGTTATAATTAATTTGTATGAAATAATAAATAAATTAATATTTTACTATTTTACGAATTTTATCTTTTGCATGCCGGGATGGTATTATTTTGATCTTTGGTTTTAATAGTTTAATATTTATACTAACAAAAAAATGTAATTATTTATTTAGTTGTATAAATAGTCCTTCACTCATATATGTATTTTTATTATGGAAACGTCAGTTTAGTCATCAACGAACGAATATAATACGGACGAGTATTGTGCAGGCACAATGCAGAACAGTACGCATAGGTCTGCTCTAACGGTTGTGACGTGTCCGTTATATTCTTCATCGTTGTAACGATTGAATGAGCTCGTGTTTTTCGGCTACATTACACACCATTTCAAGTCGTCTCGGAAAAGAAATAAGTAATAGGTATAAATATGTAATATGTATACAAAAACAGAGAATAAACCGAGAAAAACACTTCATAAAGACAGAGATGTGCAGAATAGAAAAAAGACGAATAAATAAAATAGAAAAAATAAAGTGATGAAAGGTCGATCCTCTTTGCCCGTCGATGACCTCACGTAAATACCTACCTATGCACAGCCGATATATTCTGTCAGTACCTATTCTCTACATTTAAAATAATACACATGACATTCGATATTGCACAACATTTTTCTTCGACGTACTCATTCCTAACCGTTCACGAACATATACCTACATATTTATCATGATATACATAATATATTTCTCAATTGTCATTAATTCATCAAACTAAACAATTTGAAAGTCAAAAAACGATATCAATCAATAATCTTCAGAAAAAAAAACCAATTTACCCAAATTTGGGTACTAACTACTTTGGATTAATCTAATTTTATGCTGGAGTTATAGGTAAGTTATTATATTTTATCACAGCATAATACCTAATTAATATAACTAATAAGTAATAAGTATGGCTCCTATATTCAATGTTTTAATTAGTGCTATATGTACCTATACTCATATAGTTGTTTAAAAATACACCACTTAGTAATAATGGAATAAAAAATAAACACGGTAATATATAGGTAAAGTATTTCGATTAGTTTGCAACTGTATAATAATACAAGATTAAATTACATATGAGTTGAAAGTAATACTATCTATATAGGTAGCAGTAGTATATAATATATAGTATACAATGAATACTTCAATTAAATTACTCATATACCGGCATATAGTAGAGAAATGTGAAAAATGACAACATATAGTATTACTGCTATTTTCTGTGAAGTTCATGAACTTCAAGCTTAAAATATTTGTGACACCTGAGTATCATATTTTTGAAAACTTGATAAATACATTAACTCTAAAATATTTACCTAGGTATATAGATATTTTATAACGCAGAGGTCCCATTAACAAATATTATAACTTACAAGCAAGTAGGTAATCGAATTTTACCAATTTAAAAAAATGTATTTCATGATAGCCATCTTAAAAAATTTAATTTAAATAATAATATGTTTGTAGATGACACAAAAAGATTATTTGTTGTTATTGTTTTGGTAAAAATAAATAATATTTTAAATGTTTGGAATATATTCACTCAAGCGGAAAAAAATAAATGAAAGTCTTGAATATAATATATAATATTGGTACAATATGTTATAAATATTATATATATAACAAATGCGCCAACTCTGTGTTAAAAATTGAATGCGCGTAGGTATAATAGTAATCAAATACTGCACTCACTCGTTTGAGAATTCCAGATGTCCGTTGGGTATTAAAATAAATAGACTGAAGAATGAACGCGAACTCGTTATTGTTTCGAGTGGATTGGACGCGATATACGTTTGTGATGTAAATATTATAAGCCTACGCTAAAAAAGGAAAAGAAAAGAAATGTACCAACAATATATATGTAAAATAAAATACATACGTAATTTGTTATGGACAAATACATCAGTAAAAAATTGTTTAATTTGAAATTCTGTTGAACGACTTCCGCGCGCTAGCACATAAACACACATCGGAAACGCACTAATAATCCTCGGTGTAAGCCCTAAATGTGGCGTGGAGAAAAAATTGCCTGGTGAGAACAACCAAAAAAAAAGAAAAACAAAGTTAGGGACTCTACGTGGATTTCTCAATCTCAGCCAGCCCGCGCTGTCACCTCAGCATAGTTCAACGATTCTTTTGTGATTTGAGACCAGCAACCACCCTCTGCTGCTGCTCCTCCTCTTCCTCGTATTCAACATCCACGCGGTCCAAAAAGAAACCGATAAACCCGTTCGCCAAAAATAAAATATTATACGTATTACATAACAAAGAAGGTACTTGAAAGGAAAAAAAACAAAAGAAAGAAAAAATGCAAGTATGAAAAATATTGACGACATAACCGGTTGAGCGTTAAAATAAAGAACATTTTTATATAGCTTACCTATTATACCTATATATAATATGATATATTTAGTACAACAGAAGGTAGAGTTACTCTACTCGATGTTAAGTATACCATATTTTTTTGTACCTAAACTCGTACACAGGGGATTTATTAGTATGCTCATTTTTTCTTTTAATAATGAATTTATTTAAATTATAATTTTTATAGTTTTTAAGTAAAAACAATATTATTTAAAAATATCTAAATTGTATAATGTCATATAAAAAGTATCTTGTGGTGGTACAAATTTTTTTTTTAAATAATAACCACATTATTTTAAAATAAATTGCCAAGTCAATAACTTTTTTTAAATTTATATAATATATATTATATATATATATGTATAATGTATATGTATATAATATATATCAGAATTAAAAACAGTAGTTTCTGAGCTATTAAATTTTATATACTATATTGAGAATAGTTAGAAGATATTAAAGCTTTAGAATATAGTTTAACATAAATATTAATTAAAAATAGGTGTATTATTTAGTCAATTATTAGTCATTATAAACAGAACATTTTTACAAGTTATAAAATGCTAATAGATGAATATTTATTATTATTGGTTAATATAATTTTAAAATCATTATATTTCCCTACCTTCTAAGCTTTTTAACATGGACCTTATGCACATAAATTGTGAGAACTTAGAAAATACTTGTTTGAATTTAGATTTATTTATATAATACACTAAAATGTCAAACAAAATCAACTGCTTTACAATTTACTGTAAAAACGGATGGATTTGAAATCTATTTTGAAAAAGGGGAAGCTACTATTGTCACAAGACAATCCTTAAATAGCATAATTAATATTCTAAGTATTTTAAGATATTATTATATTATAAGTGTACAAATAAAAAATTCTAAAATCCAGAATTTTAGTATTAATGTATAATGAAAAGATAAAATAGAGCTTGGTAAATCACCCTGTATACAGCTGTTGGTCGGAGGCGGTCACTGGGATTGCGAATATGTTCGAGTTGGTGGGAGGGGAGTAGGTGGTCAGAAAAGGGTCGAGTACATCCCGCTGAACTACCCGAACTTTCTGTATGCGCATGTTTATGTGTGTGTGTGCACGTGCCGTTGAAAACATAATATAGGTACCTACAAATGGCGCGCGCGCTTCTGTCGATTGCGCTTTTGCAGCGCTCGCCGCGGAATAGGGACGGCACTATATCACGCTGAGTGGCCGCAGAATGAATTATTTTTCGATTACGAATTTCAAGTGGATCGCATTGCGGCATTGCGCTATATTTATATTTATGCATGTAATATTATATTGAATATTATGTTAAAATATTATGTGCGCTCGGCCGTATTGCCAGTTTCAGAGCGCGGGAGAGAACGACCATCATATTATTATTATTATTGCCGTCGCGCTGTTAGCGCACGGAGGTCGGTGAACCATCGGCGGTCACGTCGGTCCTTGCCAAATTATATTACCGTATGACGGCTATGCTCGCGTCGCCTACTGCTCGTAAACGTATTAATTTGTTCGTCGACAGCAAATTGCACAACTCTGAACTATCCCTTAGGCATGCCGTTTCCGAAACTCAATTATTATTATTTGCGTCGTCAGTTCGAACGCTAATCGCCATACTTTTGGAAACGATTAGTATACTAAAATATATTTTTTTACGTAAGGGGGTTTTTGTAATATATTAAAATTATTTTTTTCACTACAACGGAAATCCTTGGCACTGTTTTAAAGGTTCTAAAAAAGTTGAAACAAATATAATTTATAATAATAAGTTGGTAGTGTCTTTTGTGTATTACTAAACAGTTACACAGTGCGTCACCATTTTATATAGAATTTACATATAGGGGTATAAATATACTAAATAGTAAATACTATACATTGCACAGTGCACACTAAACTCAATACATTTTTAGAAAATGCCAAAATATCGTTATAGTATTGTATTATGGGTAATACTTCATTACCTGTACGAAGATAAATCACGGCTTATAGGTAAACACCACACAAGTTAATAAATGACAATCCTCGCTCATTCAAATGTTTCGAGTAAAAAAATTGTCCGTTTCATGATATACATGCAATTATTCTATTATCGATCTGCAATATAGGTAAATTTAATGCTGGAAAGTTTCAAGTTTCTAAGAGTAGGTAATATGTTTTGAATTATAACAGTACCTACAGCTAAAATCGTTGAAGAAAATATCCTTATTTTTCGTTTCAATTTAAAAAACGTAGCCATTTATGATTTACAGCTTGTATTCAATTTTCTAGCTTTTTGAATGAATATAATAAAATGTTATAAATATAATCAGAAAAAAAACCTGAAAAAGGTAGACATTTCAAACGACTGAAAAAGTAAAAAAATTATACGTCATATTATCTAGAAAATACTAATACAAAGATTCAATAAAACAAAATCGATTATGTCAAAAACTATTGTACTTAAATATTCCAGTTTCCTGCTGATTTTTGTTAGTTTTTCTCAATTATTCAGAAAAGTGCAAATAGAAATTGATCCCTTCTCCAAGAAAAACTAGAACAAATTTACTGCCGGAAACCAACAGTCTTCAACATATTTTGTTCCAAAAGCAAAACACATAACATATAACATAAGACAAACATCAAAATATATATATATTGCATGTTAGTTATTTACTTGTAATTTTAATTATTATGAAACTTGATAAATGTTATTTTTAGGTGATAGCATATATAATTATCATGAATATTTAAATTCCTAGACATCATCGTAAGAATTCCTTCTCTACATAACAATACATAAATGGAATGGCACGACATATTTTGGCGACATAAATCACCTTGATCGGCCTGTAAAGACAACGACAATACACATTATAAGAGGTGTGCGATATCGCCGTTTGGGTTCCATCAATTTAATACTTATAGTCGTTCGCGCATTTCAACAGGTTTCCCTTCACGGGTCGTGGAGTTTATATAGCGTATTGGATTTGGCCGTCGACGGGGTCAACGCACACTGCGATCGGCCGTTAATCTTTTTAGGCACACCCATATTATCACCGAAAACTAAAATAGAAAAAAAAACTAGCAGTCCTAAAATCCATTAAATGTGGCCGATAATTACAAACCAAACCGTGATTACACGATTACCGCAGAAGGAGAAAAAACAACATCGTAGACACATAAAGTAGAGGGACGGTTTAGAATAGCAATTATATTTGGTTAGGACGTTAACCCACACAATTCCAAGCTTAATTAAATTGTATAATAATTAAATTTCACCAATTTACCCCCGTGCTATTATAGTGACAAAATGAGCCAAGGCTAAACGTCTATTATAGATTGAAAATTATGAGTTATTTTTATCAAAAGCTTTTGCTTGATTGGTTCATATTATATTATATTATAGTTTCATCTCCTATCTCTTAATTTGTACAATTAATATTTTGCAATAATTAAAAAATGTTCAACGCTTTTTTAAATAACTTGAATAAAATATTATATTCAATGAATATTATTCATAATTAAAACATTTTTATTCTTTGTTCTTTTAGTAGATATATCTGGCCTCAAATGTTTATTTAAAATGCAGTACAATAGTATTTTTTTTTTATAAAATCCGTTATTTTAAATTCTGAGCGAAGCGATTTTGAGATTACAGCTGTAAATGTACGAGATGTCTTAATTATTTTTTTCTGACATCGAGATATCACATTATAATATATAGGTACTTTAAAATTATATAATATTTTGACTAATATGTTTTGACTTATATCATCTAATTATAAAAATGTAATTTGTTGAACTTAAAACCATAAAATAACACTTAAGTTGTAATTTATAATCATTCGTTTTTAAAAATGTAACATTGAACTAATATACTACATAGTGATAAATAATGGAAAAGAATAATGTTTTCAAAATTTAATAGGACAAATTAGTCTATAATAAACTTTTGTGAAAACAACAATGAAAGTTCGTTAAATTTTTATTGGAGGTGTAACATGCTGTGAATACGATTTTTACAGTTTTATAACTTACATACATTTTATGATATACCTAGTTATTATAGGTACCTACTATAAATAGTGTAGTAGGTACCTACTGTAGTATATATTTTATTTTAGGGTATGATTTATAAAAAATACTTTTCTGTGGTTTTACCACTTTCATAATATAATATATATCTACTTATATATTTTTTAACAGAATAATTATTTTAATCGTTTCATCTATAAAATAGTCTAACTTTTTCAACTATGACGTATTAGTAGATAATTATGTTTTTTTGTCCATTATCCGTACAAAACATATTATATATTTATAACAGTATTTAAATATAATATTATATTATATTAAAATACTCATTTAATCGTAAGGACGGTTGGCTTTGTACCTTATTTATAATTTGGGCTTGAATAGAATCATATTATTACATTAATAATAACGTAGGTACATATAAAATATGAACATCGTATATTATGTTAGAAAATTGAAAACATATATCCGAAACTTTTCAGTTTTTAAATAATGTATTGGAAAACTTTTTAATTTATATTTTTTCTAAAAAAAAAGTTAGAACTTATTATCCTTTCGAATTAAATAAAGTTAGTAAGAGATAAGATGAAAGTTGTTTGGTTAATCGGTGAAAAAATCATATTTTTAGGAGTGGAGGACAGTGACCGACCGCGCCAAGTACCTACATCGTGGGTCAATGATCTGCCTCCGTGTTCCGTTACTATAATATTATTATTGCCGTGTTGCTATATCATCGCGTCAACGGTCGCTTTGTTTTTTTTGCTATACGTTTAGTCGGAAGAGTTTTTTTCATTCTTTATATTTTTTTTTCGTATACAAGTTTATGATAAAAAAAAAAATAAATAATAAAGAATTGATTAATAAAAACCATATCCGGGTTGACAACTTCTTGACATCGGCAATGAAAAGAGGTAAGTAAAGAAATCGTCGTATAGTGAAAATCTCGGTTGATTTGTACTGGAACGCACAATTCTAAAACCCACAACACGCTACAGAATTGTCGCTATTTATGGGAATTGTATGTTTCCTTTTAAAATGCAACGGTTGTCACTAACCCGATCTAATAAATCAAAACTAAAAACAAGAAGTTAATTTATCTCTTAGGTACAGTTTATATTTTATAATATTTCCCAACATATTCACTTGCATATTAAATATTAATTTAACATCTATATTTGTTTTTGTTTGCTTTAAGTACAAACAGTACAATTAAAGATAAACATGATAATTCTCCAATAAATAATTTTCTAAAAATTGTATAAAAAAAATTAGTTTGAAAATTATGTGTTTTGCCAGTGCCCCACATAGGACAATAAAACAAAACATAATAAACTCAACTTTTCCCAACATTGACGGACAATTTAAATACACTATTACTTAAAATTTCAAAGTATATAGAAGATAACCTCTCGTGAGACACCTTTCAAGTGTTGTAAATGGTCACAATATATATTGTAACATCATGAATTTAGTCCAATGACCGATTGAAATAACGTAACTTATATTTATATATATATATTATACATAGGTGCAGATATCTGATTTATACCTATGTTCTATTTAGTAACCTTTTGTAGAAGTTATAAAAAATAATTAAGATTAACAAGCTTTTTACCTCATTTGGTTGCGCGTAGTACCTTGCACTTACTCAAAATTACAGTAAAGCAGTGTATACAACTCATATGAGAGAATGAGCAATGTGAATACGTGAAACAAAGAATATTTAAGTTGATAAAATACAATTTATTAAATACCTAGTATAAACTATAAAAAAAATTAACAGTATTTATACTCGATTTTTTTTTTAAAATTACATTTTAATTAATTTGATTTAAAACTTGATATAGGTAGGTATTATTTTAAAATTATTGTAAAATGTTGTAAATTACTTTAAAAAAATAATTTATTAAAAATTTAAGAAATGTAGCGTGTATAGATACAATAAGTTTTGTTTATAAGGCAAAAACAATACAAATAAATTTAATACAGACTACTCAGATATCTTGAGATAATAAAATATAATAGTAAATATAGGACATATTTTAATCACTCTGCACTAAATTAATAATTAAATTAATACAAAAGCGAATGGCCATGAATTTACGCACTGCAGTATTTAAAGTTTGTTATAGTTCGAACTTGGTTATATTCTGCTAGTGTAAATTAAATTTCTTTATTAACTAAACTCATGAAGCTGAATAAGTGTGAGCAATCAATCTATCCACTTTATAGTCACTACATTCCACTAAATTTATCACTGAGAATTATCGCGAAAAATATTTATTATTTATTATTTATACTCGTTTTAAGCCCATTAATCTGCAGGAAACAAAAATGTAACATGTCGGTTTGATTACAAGTTTCCAAAAGTTTTTCAAAGCAAGTTGTTTATTATCATATTTATACAAATAATCAGTAAAATAAAAAAATAATAGGAAAAATTGTATTACAGTATATAAGAAAAATATACGGTAGGTAAACAAATTAAAATGAAACTGTAAAATTTTTTTCTGTATAATTTTCTAATGAAATATAATACACTGTGTTTACTATTGTTGGAATAAATATTTTGAAATCAACACTATAAATACCACATCATAAGCTAAAACGAACAGTTTTATCGTTGTAGGCAAAATATCTATTGTATAGATAACAATAACTACATGTTAAGTATGAATTCTTAAGAGTTTGCATTATTATGAAGCTTGGCTATAAAGAATATAAAATTGCGTGGGATTTCTGACAAAAAGTGTTAAATGGATCTCTATTACAATATAATTTAGAGTAAGTAATTATGTAAAATAAAAATGTCAGAATTTAACAAAACAAACAGTTGTATCTATTGTTGACCTAGTAGTAATTATAAACTGCAGCTTAAAATTATGATATTATCGTATATTCCTATACAGTATACATTATAGTTATCTAGGTACCTATACGTTTTATTAGTCCAAGTCTAGTGACCACGATCGACTATTCCAGAGGTGTAGATAAATTTTAGAATAATTATCTATACCTAATAGTAAATTATTATTTGTGTGATGTAAAAAACAAACTATTATACCTATGATGCAGATTGATGAACCCGTGGACACATCTACTCGCTGTATAGTACCAATAACTGTATTATAGAGCGCGCGTGTATATCTATAGGTATATATTATATATAGCGCCAGATGATCCGTTATATACTCTATCGGGCGAATGGCGCAGAACGGCAGAAAGATCGAATAGAGCGTCAGGACTCAGGAGGAAGTAGTAGTAGTTATAAACATATATATTATATAGTATAGTTAGATAGAGTGAGCAAATCGGGGTGAGAGAAGTGCGTACGGTGTAGAGGGAGTGAGAGCATGACAACGCACGGGAATATACGATCAATGTCTCGCAGACGCACCAGCACCAGTTTCCCGGGTGGCGGGGTGGTACGAACTGGCAAGAGAGGGGAGGGTTAAGCTGCGCTATCAAAATTTAAGGTTTATGAGCAATTGTGTGATGGCGATGATTAACCTGTTCCCGTCGTATAAGTACTACCTGTTCCGGTAACGGCGCTCTCCTACGGTGATGCTTCCGCCACGCGGCTGCTGAACAAATAATACAATATGTACCATACCTATATACCTATCTGCGCATTTAGGTATGTCAAGTCGTGATAGTTATGAAGTTATGTACATATATAGATAGGTTACCTACCTTGTACATACATATAATTACAGTTAGACACTGTTTGCCACACTTACGTATAAAACACCGATAACCCTTCGCAGTGGGTAAGTAATATTATATATTATTATATATATATGGTCCACCACACAATATAATAATATATATATATGACTATATTATATTATCATAATTTGTGAAGAACGCACAAGACGTAAAATGTCATTCAACTTCCAGTCCATCGAATTATCAAAACGAATAGACCGTTAGCAAGCTACTAAAGTCAACAATTGCAGATAACGAATACTTTTTAAACATAAAACGTATTTAGATAGGGACCTATTTATAATAGTTTCGCAAACATAAGATAATATTTATACATACAATTAAATATATAGTGAACCAAGATCATTCGTTGAACTTATCGAACGTTAGTGTAATTTGGCATGAAACGAATCAAAATTCTAAACGATATTTTACAATTGTTAAAATATTGCAGGTTTTTTTTGTGTATAAGCGTAAATTATACATGAAACAAAAGTCATAAAACCGTAAGTTATTCATTATTCGAAATAATATTATACCTACAGGCTACAACCTACTAGTGTATTCCATATTTTACTATCATAATAGGTAATTGATTTGTTGAAAAGTCTCATACACAGAAATTCGTAGGATTTCGAAAGTATTATATAACAAGCAATTACTGAGTTTAGATTTCGTCAAAATGAGGAAAACTGTATTAATGTTAATTAACTCACCTAATTATGCTTTCAGTAGTTGTGACCCTAAGTCCTTTGGTTCGGTGTTCCTTCATAACTAAAATAACAAACAATTCAAAGTTAAATATATTATGTATAAGTAAATATATTTTTATAGCTATAACTCCATTAATAATTTTTATATATTTCAATTTTAGTGATACTTGAGTAATGAGTATACTAAATATTGTCAAATTAAAAAAAACAAAATTTTTTTAGCACTACGAACATTTGTATTTTGTAAGTACAGCAGCTTTATTTTTATCATACCAATTGTATCAATAGTTAAGTATCTAACGTTAGGTATACGCATTTTATCTTTATTATTAGGTAATAGAGTAACGACCGAAAAAATTGGGTTGAATGAACTTATATAGACTATATAGTAAAATGAATAGAAAGCTCTATACGCTTGCCTAGTTGTTCTTTTATTAATGACCTAAACAGCGTTTTAACCTATTAATTAACATCATAACATTATATTTACATTATAGGCATTTAAGTATTTTATTAGGTAGAAATTGTTCAAAGTAACATATATTTTGAAGCATATTATATTGTAAAATGTAAATATTATTATTTGGAAAAATAGGATGGTTGTACCTATAATTTTATTAAATTTACATTAACATTTGAAACAATTTATTAATAACAATAATTAATATTTTTGAATTTAGTATAGAAATTAATAAATATTTAATTAACTTTAAAATATTATATTTTTAAAGTAAATAAGTATTATTATAATTATAAAATTAGTATTATTTTTAGCTAATCAAAATAAGTATAATATTTTGTATTTTTTTTATTTTTAAAATGTCTACAATATGATTTTTAAGTTATAAAAAAAATATATAAATATTCATTTTGTTTAGCCAGTTTTCGGATAGTGTCTCATTCAAGCATACCTACATGATAGTAAAGAATAAAATACATTTTAACTAAAATTAAAATGTAAAAAAAATTATAGTTATTAAATTAAGTAATATAAAGCAAGTATCAATTGGTTTTTACCAATACGTTATTTTATTATGCAATATAATCATCCTGTATTCTATGGGATTATATTTCAAGTGTAGCTGATAATTGTTTTGTACTCACCGGAGAAGAGACGATACCATTTGCGTGCACGTAATTCCTTAATTTCGGTTACACTAAAATACAATTGGCGGAAAAAATCAACGAATTGAAAATGTGGTACTAGTGCAAGCAAACAGAAAACACTTTACATGAAACGTAATCAGAATAAAATGATAATAATATGGTCTATTGACATCCGGGACTACACGGCCCGACGGCGGGCTACGATGCACTGCGATCAGTTGAGTTCGCGCGCGCGGTCATCGGCTCGATTGAATTTTGCAGATTCGCCGGCGCAAGTGTGCCTACACTACGGCGCGGCGGTAGACAGTATGACCACGTCAGGTGTGTGCGCAAAGGAGGGTCTGCTGCCCAACCGTTACATTGCAGTACCATTTACCGTAATATTATATATTATATCCTATATATAGGTACTGTAGTAATAATAATATAATGTATATTATATATTATACCTATTAGGTACCTACCTATACTTGCTAAACAGTATATGTATTCATAGTATATGTTTTTTTTTCATGCATACATATGTAAAATACGAGTATAAGTATATGGTTTAATCTAGTGACGTACCTACCTAATATAATAGGTGGATTTCTGGGAGTTGCAAAAAATCTGAGATCTGTGGAGACAGCATTACAGTGAAAAATGTAATTGCCATACTAAATAACATATTATTATATCAATAATATTTTGTTTTATAGTCAACTCAATATTAGCAATGAATATAAATTTATTATTTATTTATTAATATATAGGTAGTTACACAAAAAAAAATGTAATATATTATTATAAATTTATAAATATAAATTGTATATAATATTACAATTTTTATATTCCGAGCGGAGTGACGAATGTATTGATTTTACAATGGTGTTTTATTTTTAATTTTTAAATTAAAAATTTTTTTTGTGTCAGTCATCACCTTTCAGGACAGTAAAAATGCTTAGATTTTCTTCAACAGTATCTTCTCTGATAAGAAAGTGAATCTAGTTGGTACTTTAGGGGTTAAAGTAAAAAGTAAAGTAAAGTAAAGTTAAAAGTTAAAATTTCCCGGTAGTTTTCAAAAGCGCCGTGAAAAACAAAAGAAAAATTAAGGAAAAACGGGAATTTTTAAGCAAAATTTATTTTTGACTTATTCACTTTTAGTTTTTGGCGTACCTAACTCTAAAACAAATGACCGTAGATACATAGAATTTTGACTGAATGTTTATATTAGCATTTTCTTTACAGCATAACATTTTCAAAATATTTTGACTTATTTAGAGCTGTTTGCAAAATGTTCAGTTCCAATTTTTTTAATTTTAGATTCTGAGTGGAACGATGAATGTATTGATTTTACAATGATCTGTGTTTTTTTTTTTTTTTTTTGTGTCTGTCATCACATTTTAGGACAGTAAAAGTGCTTGGATTTTCTTCAACAGTACTTTTTCTGATAGGAAAGTGAATCTAGTTGATACTTTGGGAGGAGGGTCAAAAATAACATTTTTCCAATAGTTTTCAAAAGTGCCGTGAAAAACAAAAAAAAAATTAAGGAAAAACGGGAATTTTTACGCAAAATCTGTTTTCGAGAAAATTGATTTTGGTTTTTGGTGTGACTTTAAAATGAATGACTGTAGATACATGAAATTTTCACTGGTTGTTTAAATTTCCATTTTCTATACATGATAAAATTTTCAAAATATTTTGACTTGTTTTGAGCTGTTTACGGACAATTTCAGTTTACAATTTAATTAGTTTTTTTTTTCTATGAATGTCAATAAAACTTTATTTGTTGAGTAAAAATACTTGAAAATTGAATACAAGGCTCCTACTATATTGTTACAATGACATTTGAAAAATATTAAAAATTCTTAGTCACAATTTTTTTTTATTAGCATTTGAAGTTCAAAAATTGACAAAATATGTAAAAATCACGAAAATTAGCTAATTATTTTGAGTTAATAATTCGTAAAAATTTTTCTTTTTAGAACTAAGATTTAAAATGTAATACAAGATTCCTCTTAGGATAATCTACCTTTATCTAAAAAAAATGTCCAAAAGAAATTTTTATGAGCGTTTGAAATTTATATTTTTATAACATTTGATATACTCGATTTCTTACGTAACGATTTTCTTATTTTGTTGTAATTAAAAAACGAGTGACTGTAGAAACTTGAAAATTTCACTGAATGTTTATATTAGCATTTC
>NC_042496.1:36977138-37008136 GCF_005508785.2 Acyrthosiphon pisum
CACGTTACCTAATGGATATTGTGATATGATTAATTTGGAATTTATTTTGATACCTATTATAGGTAAATTTTTTTTTAATACTATAGATAAGTATACCTATAATGGGTATGTCTAATATCTAGACTGACAAACCGTCTCCGCTCAGAATCGTTTTTCTTATACAGTGATATTATATCATTGAATTCAAATTTAATACTATCCATTATACAGTGACCCACCTGTAACCTACTATACAGCAGAGCGACATCCACTTACCCACCTTTTTTATTCTATAAATATTAATAAAATTAACAATTTTATTGATATTAAAATATAGTATAATAGAAGCAAGTTAGTAGAAACTGGTTTTTTCCTATTTAAATGGTTCCCTGCACGTGTTACAGAATATAATATAATTTATTCATCGGATATAATAATTTAAATCTATAATTTTAAATTTGGTCACTTCATTTTTAACCCGCGTTGGTTTATCCGAAGTTCACAGACGCATAAACTATACTGGACCGTTTTCAATAAAAGTTATATATTATACTTATACATCAATAGATTCCTTGAGACTTCAAAGGTGTTTTGCCATATTTTTTCAACCCCTATAGGTAGCTATTTGGTAGCTCGAACATGAACTTTTTTTATAAAAAAAAAAAATCTTCTCTATGGGAAATGCCGGGTGTCGCAGCTAGCATACAATAAAATTATTCAAAGATCCTATTCACACCCAGTTCTAAACTCTAAGGTACCTACCTACGCTATTATTGAGTATTGACTTGAGTGTTAATAACGATAATATATGATATAATTATATATTATTAAAAAAATAATTATTGCCATGCTTTTGCAAATAATAGTTCAATATACCGTTTATTACTAATACAAAATTAATTACTTATAGTAATATAAATAAATTATAATATGTCCTTAGAAATAGAGGCTGACACACCGTTTCCGCTCAGAATCGTTTTTCGTATGTACCTATACTTATTTATCATTGAATTAAAATTTAACACATCCATTAGAGTGATCTACCTACTAAATAACCACTCGTCATTGACTAGTTATACACTAGGAATCTACTATATATACGATTATATACCTACCTACATATAGATTCATCAAATGGATTTGTTATTTATTCAATTGATTATATGATTTAATTTTCACTATTTTTAAGTTCAAAATAAATCATTTTTTTATATCTATTCATTTTTAATTTTGACACAACACCGAAAAGTTGTTAGGTATAGAAATATTATTTTTTTTTTTCATATTATATTAAAAAAATGTTCTAAATGGTTTGCAAACAATTTGAAGGTTTAATATTTAAATTCGATTAACTTACATAAATATTATTATTTTACTATTATTTTAAATTAATTGGACATCAACTTAACATTACGTCTATTAAAAATGATGAATCATATTTACAAGATTGAATTAAGGATTAAATTTTGATCAAAACATTAATAATAGAATAAAAATATTAAAAACGCAATATTATAAAATATATAAGAGGTCAAAATTCAAATGCCATCAAGTCCATTTAAAAAAAACAATGCAATATAAAATTATTCCATGTTTTTATCTATAGATTATAATAAATGATATAACCCATCTACCATTGACATCACAATAAATTAATAATACAATAGTAATCATCTAAACCATCTTGTGACTCGTATAATATAATATATTATAATATCCCACATAATGTTATCTTTAAATATTTATTATCTGATATCGATATTCTATATTATACTGTATAAATAATATACCTACCTACAATATGTAAAAATTAAATAATTAGTATCTTGTAGTTTTGTTTAAAATACATAATATAGGTAGGTACTAATTTATATTATATATATAATATATAATATATATGGATATACCTATACTATACTACTATTACTAACAGTCACCCACTATTAATGAAAAAAAAAATCTGCTTTAATAACCTAAACTTTTATAACTTTATTTTTGACTTTTGGTTACTCATCAATAAGCAAAATCAACAGTTGACAATTTTTTTTTTTAATTAAAATTTATTAGAGGTATTATTAATTTGTTTCAGGGGCGTGCTCACGGAGGGGGCGGGGTCAACTTTTACACTTTTACACTTTAAATACGTACTAGCACAAATATATGGCTGAAAAGTATTAATACTTATTAGATACATATCAATACCTAACTTGATAGGTACAATGATACTTTTTTGCTAATAATGTCGGTATAATATAAAATAAATATTGGCACCCTGTATGCTACAAGTACAGTAGGTATAGAGTTTACACTATACATACTCCATTTAGACAGTTCCTAAAAAAACATAGCCAAAAATACAAGAAAATAACATTTTTTTTATTATATTTACAATTGAGTGAACAAAAATAATGATGTACTTACCTCTGTCTTACATTACTTCTATACTACCTACATTTGTATACAAAAGGTTAGTGCCTCGTCTCACCAGATTTTCAAGATGACCCTATAATTATTTGTTTGTCCAGTATAGATAATAATATTTTATACTATACAGCGTAATTCTTATAGCAGTAAACCGATATTTTATGTGGTTTTGTAATTTTATTTATTTTACATTGAATTATTATGATTAATTAGTTTTCAAATCATTATAGTTATTTGTTTTTTATTCGAAATTTTAAAAATAATATACCTACCAGAGGTACAAGTATTATAAGATTTTTTATTATAATATCCAATTCAATTTTTACTATTTTCCATTATTCATAAAGTTCTGTCTTGCGATGTTTATTTGAATCAAAAGATTTGTTATATTAAGAAAATCTATCAAGTATATGTAACGGCTCTGCTGTTGAGCAAATACCTTGTCATTGAGTAAGTCACTGTAATACTAATATGGATATGTTAATTTGAATTCAATGCTAAATAATATTCTATACGATAAAATACGTTTCTGATCAAAGCAATTTAATATTTTGGCAACCATAATATCATAATATATTATTATGATTAAAAAATATATTTATTTCTATATAATATAATACATTTGATAGTACCTATAATGTAAAATATAAAAATTATACAAAATGTATAGGCATATTCAGTTAATTATAATATGGTACCTACACTTTGTCCTCATGAATTTAATAATTATGTAAGACACATTTAATTCAATCTTATTAGTATCACTTAGTTTTTAGTTTTCTAGAAATAAAATTATTATTTATATTATAGTATATCAAAGTATATAATCGGACCTGTCCTGACTCATAGCAGACTGACTGATCAGACATAGAGCCTAATCTATGATAGCTAGACACTTGACATTTCCATAGTACCCATATAGGGGTGAATTAAGAAAGAATTTTCTAAAATTCACATATTAAAAACGTGCTCACTGGCCACTGCTCACATAAGGATCTTGAGATTCACGATGGAAATCGAAAACAATTTTTGTTTATAAATGGCTGCCATTGGTGACAGTCCTACTCTTATACAGATTTTATTAGGGTATGATATTAGGGTTTTTTCTTGTATATAAATAGTTATTGGTTGCCATTGGTTATAAGCAGATGAGGTAAAAGCATGCATCAAGTCCTCGTATTTATGTAGTATCGATTAAAGAAGTTATATTATATTAAAACCAATTACCAAATGTATCTACGTTTGTAGCTATATACTCAAAAACGACTAGAATGGTTTTGATGAAAATCTCAGAGATCGTTCTTAGAGATATTAGAAAAGTTTAGAAAATAGTTTGAACCACGTTTTAAAAAATATAACAAGAAATAAATTCAATCCACAACTTGTGGTTGTTCATATAGCTAGGTGACCAGATCTATTTATTTCACAAAGCAAGGTACACCGGCGTCGATTTACCTGTGAACTTAAGGCACTTTAAAACCAAGATACGCCTTTATTTAGTGATGTTTTATATTTGATTACTTCAGCTAGTTTATTATAAATTAGCTATTCAGAGTTATAGTCGTTATTATAATTCATACTAGTACCTACCTAGCAAATTGTATTTTATTACTCATGGAGAAAGGATAATAGGCATAATTTTCCGATTCGTCCCTAAATAAAACTGGTATAAAATAAAATATATAAAATCTATAAAATAATATAATCATATAATCATAAACCAGACAAAATATTTCTTATTACAGAACATTGAATATGTACAAGTTATTTTCGTAATTATTGTATAATACGTGTAAGTACCTACTATATCAGGCACCGGTAACCAGCGGTCGCGCGCCGCATGCGGCCCTCGGAACTTTTTGCTGCGGCCCTCCAAATATAATTCATGGTGTTTAAAATTTTCATTTTGTAGCTTAAATTGTTATAGAATATATAAATAATATTTGATCATGACTATTGTATAACAATGCGAGACAAGCTATGATCGAGAACATATAATATAATCGTATATAATGTATATATCGTCGATTACGACAAATACGTATCAGGTAATGGCCTTAGTGCAGTTCGTTTCGAAACATTCCAACGTGAAGTTTAAATTTCTGATTTTCTGATTTTTACGTACAAGAGAATAAAATCAAATTGTTTTAAACCCTATTTTTCTGTCGACATTGACGATGTTAAATATAATTTACAGATGGAAGTCATAGAATTGCAAAACAACGATATTCTTAAAAATGCTTTTAAAGAAAGTAATGACCTAAAAATATTTTATTCAAGTCTTTCTGAAATAGATTTTTAAGGCATCAAAAGTTTTGCTAAAAAATGATTACTGCTTTTGGTAACACATATATTTGTGAGCAGATATTCTCAATACTTAAATTTCGAAAAAATAAATATTGTTCACGATTAAGCAATGAACACTTGAATGCTGTTTTAAGGATATAAACATCCAATATAAAAGCGGATATAAATGAATTGGCGGGAAAAATTCAACCTCAAAAATCACACTATAGTAACTTAATATTTGTATACTAAAATGTATTCAAGAATTAATTGATAATTATTTTTAAACTTTTAAATTTTCTCTACTAATGTACTTAATTAAAAATTAGTTAATAAGGACAACCGCAATGTTAAACTCATAATATGTTTGTTGCTATCTGTAAATATATTAGTATTATATGTTAAAATTATATTTTTTAATATTTTAATTTTGTATGCAGCTTCCATAAAAAACTGAAACAAATTATGGCCCGTGTAGGTAAAAAGATTGCCGACCACTGTACTATATGTATCATAGTGGCCAATGAAAAAAGAAGTTTTAAAGTTATCGAATATTGTATTAAATGTAACAATTTTTTTTTTCGTGGAAAATATTCAATTAACGTTAGAACATATAATTCGTATATTAAAGTTCCAGAAATAGCAAACGTACAATCACTACAATCATTATTTTGGTGATTATTAGTTCATTATATTACTAATATCAGTGTTATATAATACCTTATACCATATTATAGGTAATGAACAATTTGAAAATATTTGTGATATTTTTCCCGGGTTGATAGGCGTACAAGAAATAATATGATCCGATTACAAATTAGCAAGAATAAGACGTCACATGGCCCTCTTGTTCGTGGAAGTGCGTGAAAATTCTAGTAGGAACAGAGGCGCGCGCAGAAAATCAGCTCAGTGGGAGCAAAATTAAATTAATCTTATATCATACATAGGTAGTCACATATTTACATTATTATACACTGATTTTTTTGTTCATTAAAATATCCCAGTGGGCGCAATGGCATCCACTGGCCCCTTTCTGTGGATGCCCCTAGGTACAAGATGTTGTCGTCGATGTCGCCTGTATTGCGCAGAACTCTTCCCTTGTGGGACAGACTGGATAAAGTATAATTTAATAATTTAAAATATGCATATAACATAATTATTGGCCATGTATAACTAAATATTTTATAAAATTATGATGATTTTATTCATACAAAAATATACTATTAACAATAATAAATTGGCGTTAGGCATTGGTTAATTTTAAATTCTTATAAGGTGTAGAAATAAGTTCAAAATAAGATATTGGTAACATAATATTATGTAAAATTAACTAATGCCTACAATAATACGTTTAATATAAATAAAAACAAGAATAATACAAAACTATGAAAAATAAAATAACTATTATAATAAGATATTCATATTCAATTTTAAATTCTGAGCGGAGCAATCCAAGTATTGGTTTTAAAATTATGTATGTGTCTTGAACACTGTAAGTGTGTGTGTGAGGGCGTGTGTCATCTGAAGACACTATTCATTAATAAATTATTATATATTAATAATGTTCTGATTGTCAATTTCGAGGGAGATTCTGGTAGGTAGCGATTTGGAACTAATTTGTATTTGCAGGGACAAAAGTATAAATGTCCCTGCGGCCTGCAGTCTGATACTTTTAAAAATATTCAGGAAAAAAATGCAATACGTCCTCTCTACTAAGGGCTTTAATAGAGCTCGCTTAACTCACCAAACTCTCACGGGGCTTCGAGTAATACCTACACTGTTACAATCCTACGACCAAATGTGACTATATTTGCCATATTGAAATTTAATTTCTATAATTTAAAATATTTAAAAATAAAATATATAAAACTATAACTTTTTTATGGATATGTACCTACACGAATAAAATAATCAATAACCATTTATTATGTAGGTAGTAAGTTTTCCATATAATAGGTAAACCATTTGATGTCAATCGCATATTAAATAGAAAATTAAAATAACCGCAAGTTTAAGTTAAAAATGCTATTTACTATATTATATAATCTTATACTTTTTAAATACCTTTAGGTACTGTTTTAAATTCATAATACCAATAATTACGAACGCTGCGAAAAGTCTTGTCGGTTAGGTATATGCAATCCATTCTAAAAAATCAAGTCGCTATTTACTGGATATACTGCTTAATTGCATCCACCGTATACTGCACAAAAATAATACTTTAATATCTAATATCTTATAATATTATTGATTAATATGCATGATAAATATATTTTTTTATACAGCCACAGAGTAGGGCATTATTCAAATACATTTTTATTGAAACAATCATTTAATTACAATATTATTTGCATAATTTTTAAACACAATATTAATATCTAATAAAAAATTATTCAAATAATTTTAAAATAAAATTAGTTATTCTAGTAAAAGACCAATATTTTTTCGAATAATATTTTATTAAAATGCATATTTATTTTCGAATAGTTATTTAGGTAAACATTTTCCTAACTCTAGCTTTTTACAGAACAAATTGCATTAACTCGTAAATATGTGCGAGTGCATACCTAAACTAGGATAAATAAATATGTACCTATAAAAAAATGTAATAATAATAATGGCGATGATAATGAAGCATCAAAACCTTGTCGTTACTCTTTTAGTGGCACACGGGAAGTGGTAAAGGGATGTATGTCGACACCCCCAGTGTTTGACAAGTTCCTTAAAAAAAGGAACTCGTTCCGTTCCTCGTTCTTTTTAAAAAAAAAGGAATTCGTTCCGTTCCTTGTTCCGTAAAAAAAAAAGAATTCGTTCCTTTGTCGTTCCTTTGGAAAATGAACGAGTTCCTTTTTTAGTTCCAAATAAAATAAAAATTCTTACTTAATCATTAATGTTTTTTTTTCATATGCATACCTACTTCTTTAGTTTTTAATTCTAATATAATATACAAGTACGTTCATATTTTATAATTCTATTTTAAGGTTTTCTTTAAAATTAAATTGTTGGCCAACGTATATCGATTGTATAACGTCGACAGTCGATAACTAGCAAAATACATTAAACACTATAAAAAAAAATATATCTTAATTTCAATTATTTACATACTTATCTGTATAAATTATTGGAACTAGAAAGTAACGAACAATTTTGTTATTTTTCCTTGAAAAAAAGAACTAGTTCATTTTCTTGTTCTTTTTTTATAAAAAGGAATTCGTCCCAGGAATCCGTTCCTTTTGGAACTCGCTCCTTCCAAACATTGGACACCCCTATCGAAACCTCCCCCTGGATCCGCCACTGCCATACCATAATATTAAACTTGATACATTATATTATAATATGTAAATAATAAATATAACATAACACATAATAATATATAGGTAATATATGATATTATACATGGATATTGGTCATTGAACATATACCATTCGTCCATTCACCTGCAAACCTATTACCTATTACGTTTTATATAGTATACAACACTTACGAAATACTTTAGACTCTCATCTGTCTTGAGTAAAAATAACCAGGATAAAAATATATTATATTAAATTTTCATAATACCATTGAGTATATTATATTCAGATTTAAAAATCAGCATTTATATTACAATCATATGACGCCATCTATACGCATTTATAAAAGGCAACAATATATACACTGTTGTTGTTCTCTAAAAATTAATTAATTTGAGCTAATATTATAGAAAGAAAAACTCAACAATTTTTGAAAAAAATTAAACAACGATTAATATGACGTTGTCCAATTATTTATATATGTATAATTATATTTTTATTATAACAAAATAATATATACGACGATGAATAATAGATAATAATATAATTATTTTTGATTTGGTTGCCCGACCTGGTGATACGCCTTTATACCACGATTAAAAAATGATATCACGGATTAACCGGATACCACACGGTCGGCGGGGGTCGGCCACAAAGGGTTCCACCATAGATAAAAATACTGGTTTCCCAATATTTTAAGCGCTACCGGTGGTTTTATTTGGCTTCACATTTTGCATCTTAGTCCGTGTTTTATACAGATGGCGTTGTAAACTGTAGGTGCCCCTTGCGACCCCCGCACATTACCTCTTGTAAATACATTCGTGGCCACTGATAAGCTACTCGTTTCCAGTCCGTGGCTGATACTAATAATAATAATCGTGGCATCATGTTTATAGGCTACAACCACATAATAAAATATATTCCGAGGAACAATTTATTACTAGTTTCTACTGTCCGAATTTTACAGTCCGCGCGGCTAATGCTAATCACACTTTTCCAATAACGTCGAGTTGTCATTGCCTCAGTGGTCGTTGGACAGCTGCTGCTGCCCGCTGCTCGGCACTCGCTGCAGCGCTTATAGTGTAAAATGCGCGAGTGTGTTCTGTTAGAGGAGGGGGGAAAGAATAGTAAAATTAAATGTGTAAAAAAAAAACGATGGTGATAGGAGAGTAGAGTGGGTTTTCATTTTCCATTGCGCTCGCACTCCAACTCTCGACGGCGGTGACTTTATCTCTCTCTCCCCCCCTCCATGACCCGTCGTTCATTCCTACACAACCTCCGCGTCCCATTTCGTAAAGAGTTAAGAGATTTCCAACACGGTTGTTGAAACGTCAGCGCTGAGGCCAACCGCAGCGCTGCTGTTGCTCGCCGCCCGTCGAGTCCGCTCTCGCTCGCTGTATTACCTGTGTTCGTTTTCGTTATGTTTTACCGTCCTCTTTATTACCACTCTTGGTCGTAGGTACGCTTGTAATAATATAATACTGTTATTATTATTATTATTATCATCATCATCATCATCATCATCGGCCTACCTTCTACTTGAATCTTTATCTTCTTTTTCACCCCGTCACGTCGACGTTCTAGCAGTGCGTCCTTGTGTGCTCGTGTGTCGTGTTTGATCCGATTTCCGATGGCGCACGTCAAAATCAATATCACATTTGTCGACGACGACGACAATTAATTTCGTCCACGACGCGGTGGTGCGGTTCGACGCCGATTGTCCGCTGTCCGTTCGCGACGATTACGCCCGGCCGCGGTCCGCGATCTTCACACGATTTTCCTCCCCAGAACGCGAGACCGACACGATAGGCGCTATACACTTGTTATACTTGCTTATACCTACTTACCACCCCTCACAACAACAACAACAACAATGTTCAACTATAAACATTTTTAAAATCTGGTCTCCGCGGTGCTCGGTTGCAACTCGGACGGCCGCAAGTTCTCCTTTTCGTTGTTTTGAAAATTGTAATTTATTTCGTTTTTTGTTCGTCTTCGTTTTTAACAAGTTTGTGTCAAGTACGTGTGCGAAAACAACTCATACCGACTCCTAGGTATTTTTTACTCGTTGCAAATTCTAATCAAATATTAACAACACAAATATCAATAAATAAAAATCATAAAAATGGGCAATCATAATAGTTTCAATTTAAATCACAAGGACCAATTACACTCTGCCAGGATTAATTCACTCAACAAGGACCCAACGCTCGGCATGTTACCAATGGAGAAACTTGGAAAGGTACCTATTCAATTTTTTTTTTTATTCTCATAGGTACCTGTGTAGTCTAATATAATACCTATTGTAGAAATTCGCTAGACTAAACCGGTGTGAAAAATAATGCACCGGGATTTTTGGACCATATCATTTACATGGTTCATTATCCCGGTGTAGGATAATGTGGGATAATTTTAAACCGGTTTAATCTAGCGAATTTCTATATTATGTATTTAGATTGTTTGATAATATTATGTGACTCATTCAATTTTGTAATACTTATCAAACATTTTATTTATATCCATATAAGTATACCTATTCATTGTTTATATTTTATTCGATAAACCTAATATAAATTCAATCTTGATTTACTTCTAGATTTAATAGTATCTCATGAACGAACATTGATTAGGTAGGTAGGTAGAGTAATAAATTGTATTTTTAACATAATATACAACAAAATACCAACAAAATGTAGATACCTATTTAAGATCATTAGGTAAGTACTAGGGTAAGTACCCAGGTAGTAAATTTTTTGTAATTATTGAGTTTTTGAGATTAAGCATTATGGTTCAATAAACACCTACTTTAACAAAATATTCACTGTGTTAGGTACTAAACTTAAAAAGAACCAGAATAGTATAAGTATTATGAATAGGTAGTTATGATTTATTATTTATTTCTATATGAGTAGCATAAGTCTTAACTACCTATTGAAGGTAATTTTAAAAAGCATAACCATTTATTTCATAGAATTTTCAGTTTTCAACTCGATTAGTCATTCCAAATACCTAATATTAGCCTATTATACTTGTTTGTTACTATATTATTTGAAGCCGAAGTGAGAAAAGATTTGATTTTCATTTATGCCAAATCCTAGGCCTAACCTAGGTATATATAGGTAATTGATACTGTTTTCAAAAATCCATATGTATCGGTAATATTTTTAGTTTTATATTTATTGCAGTTGTAGGTACCTATTAATTATTTTGTTTTGAATAATTTTTTTTTTAGTTTTTAGATATTTAATTTAGAACTGCTTATTTGTTCTGTTTATATATTATCTATAATATATATATTATTTATAATCTCATTAGTATAGGTACTTGAAATTAAAATTTTAATATAATACTGTTCGTTCAAATGTCCGTGGATTGATAAACAATATTTTGGTGTTTTGCAAAAACTGTCATTGAAATTTTATCACACTTACCATAAAAAAATAACAACATAAAACCAGAATAACGACAAGACTAGTAGTTCTCAAATCTCGAATGATAATTTTGGAAGAACAACGATTTGGCAGAAACAAAATCCAACATTTTTTCATTTTAGTGAAAACAATGCGTGCCAATTTTATTAAGTTATTATTTAATTGATTTTTGTTGGTTTTTTTGAATTTATATTAATTATATTGTGTTCTTAATTCAGAAACAACCGTAATTACCTCTTTAAAATTTCGGTATATTAAATACCCAAGAAAAATTTAAAATAATATTTTAAATTAGGTAGGTATCAAAGTTATAAATTATAAATAGTATGATATTAGGTGTTATGAATTGTTGGATATGACTATTATACATAACTAATACTTAATAAATATAGATAGACAATAATAATTTTTACCTACCTACATTGTTTATAGAATTATCACCAGTTCAGTATAATTAAGTACTGTATGTTTTTACTTTGACCTCAATTCCAGTTAAATACAAGTTATGACACAAACTACAATCCAGAATAGGAAAATAATATATCAATAATTGAATATGAAAAATACAAAGAAAAAAAATACTTATACCTAAAAGTACTTATTATTTTAAAAGTAATATTTCTGGTATTGTTTAATTTTTGTATGCATTTTATATTTTGAGACTTATTAAGTTATAATTTATAATATTACTTAATAGGTACAAGTTATTGCATTTTCTTATATGAATTTATGTTATTTATTGTACTTATACTTGTACCAATAGTGGACTATTAGGGAATTTGTCTGTTTATTTCGTACTTTTAGTTGTTCTCCTATGTTATTCTATGGGCCAGTTGCACCGTCTCTGATTAAAGTTAACTGGAGTTTAATTGGCTGAATTTTCCCGGTTAAATATCTGTTATCAGCTGATTAAGCTTAATCGAAGTTTAACCGTAGACGGTGCACTGGCCCTATGTATAAGATATTTTAATCTATAAGATTATAAATAATATTTAATTTATACTAATTTAGGTACCTACCTTTAATGTTTTACTTTTTTGTTTCAGTTATTGATTCAAAAGAGTTTAGAAGAAGATTCAATTAATGGCATAGGCTGTGGTGTATTTAAGGTACTTTTCTAGTTTATTAAATTTATTTGATGATTATTACCTAATATAATTAATAACTATTTTTAGTTTTTTACAACTATAAATATAATTTTAGGTATACGTTTTATTTTAATTTTAATTATGTATGTTTAAATATTTTTCAAGCGTTACTTGTTTCCACAATATCCTGAAATGGCTCGCAAACTTTTTGCATTTCTGGTTACTTCATCTGGTGGTCCTGCTTCTTCCCATGTAATTAGTTATTCAAACTTTAAAACCCAAACTGAACGTTTGTTGAGTGTTTTGGCTGATGACCGCCAAGTATTGATGTACGTCATGGTGAGCGAGTCTTAATAATTTTATGTTTGTAATTGGTAGATAATAATTAAATTAATAATCCATCTCATTGAAATATTAAATTTTTTTTGTGTAGGTAAATAGGTACTAAACAAAATAATACAATTTAACTGTTAAATATAACAAAAAAGTTTATGATTCTATTGCAATATTACATTAAATTAAATGCAAGTTAATAATTAATAATATAAATTAAAATATTAAATTAAACAAGTATAATAATATAATAGTTCAATGTATATTTTATAAAGTAAATAAGTTATTTTTGTATAATATTTTGTTAAACAATTAATAAGTCAGAGTTTTAGATTTTGTTTATGAGCACTTTTGTATGGTTTAATTACTGACATTATTTCAGGTATATTGTACCTTATACCTAAACTGTACCATGGGGTTTAAATGTAGGTTTAAATTGAATTAAACATTTCTAAATATGGTAATCCATTTAAATGTAAGGTTCCCAAACTATTCACGGTACGGCCTATTTTGATGACCCATAACATACTAATGACTTTTTTTCTGTCATTGTTGGTTGCTATCTTTGAGATAACTTTTAGTCATGACATTAGTACACTTGTAATAAATAGTCGCGAATGATGATCAATCATGAAATTAAATTCAAACATCAATATAAAATATATGTAGTTACAGGGAAAACACTCTTCCATATTTATTTGAATTTATGTATAGAACATAAATTCAAAACTTAACAGATTTTGAACTTCTGATTTAATGGATACACAGGTACACTAAAGTTCTAAGTCAATTATTGTGATTTAGAAAGTTTTTATTTAGTTGAAGTATTTATAACATTATCAGTACATTTTTGGTTCGTATATAGTTCACGAGTCTATTAAAAGTTACCTACTTTGATTTTAGTTCTTAATGTCATCTTAACAACTAGAATACTAAGTCGACTATGGTTTACAAAACTGATATTCTAATTTGCATTTGTGTTAGTGCCAATATAAGATAAAACTGAATTTAGCCTTTGGTTTTTTGTTTATTTTAAATTATCAACCAAGCCAATCATAGACCATTATAATAAGTGGCAAGGCAGTCTACAATGTTGAAGCATCATCATCATTTATATTATCATACTATCTCAATTGTGGCATTAGGATCTCATAAAAATATTAGTTGTTGATATTAATTTCTAAACTAAAATCTAATTTAGATATTAATTATATTCTTTATTTTTTTGTAAATGTCTAGATTTTTGGTTTTTTTTTTTTTACTTTTTATTTTAAAGTACTTACTAGGTACTGTTAATAGATAGAATTGTCCTTGCCAATTTTAAATCTATCGGTTTTAACCTCTATATACTTTGTTCAGTTTGTTGATGATAAATGATAATGAATGATTCATTACTACCAATACCATAGAATTTTTTTGTAATTGAACTCTATAGAAAACTGATAATTCCAATTATCACGGTATATTGGGTTTATTTTTGTTATTATCACGTTATAATTGAATGATTTATTTCTATAGTATTTGTGCTGACAAGTTAATATGCTAAAACAGTCATATATTTAATAGGTTTAATACATAATGCATTAGCTCATAGGCCTTAATCTTTATTTTATAAGGTATTTAAAGAAAGTAATTTAATGTCTTATGGTTATGATACATACCATTGTATTTATAAACATGTTTTATAATTTAATATATTTTATTTATATATGAACAACAGCCGTGTTGATTAAAGATATATATTTTTTATACTTTAAAATATTACAAAATTTATTGGTACCTCTATACTATATATTTGTAATTTGATCTGTAATAATTAAATAGATGTATGTTATTTATTGACATATTAAAATATAACTATTATTGCATGGATTTCACATCTAAATTTGTTAAATATATAATAAATTATTGCTTGCAAAGTAGGTATAATTATTTAATTTAATGATAAAAGTTAATTTAAATGATATAATTTTATATCTATGCTGAAGATACCATGGTATAGGTATTATAAAATATAGTAAATTATAATATTATATATATAGTAGTTATTTTAAATATTAAAAAAAATATCGATTTTATAGTTCATATACTCAATATATTATTTAAATTTATTCATTCAATAAATATATTGATAATAATATTTTTATCTATATTATCTAATATTTAGTTGAAAATGTATTTGTTTTTATATTAAGGCCCCTGCAAATGTGTCATTTTTAAGGAGTTGTGTTTAGGCAATTATTTCGTTTCTGCAATTACTGATCGTCTTAGTGTCTGTAGTAAATGATCATTAGTGTGTGTATACTCCCCTACCATCACCCGCGACCCGCATCAATTTACAATACATTGTTATTTCTTATCTGGTTTGTGGTCGCACGCACGCAAATGCACAAGTCATATTATGTCTATATCAAAATATTCAAAACCAATTTATGGACGTGTAAGTGTAATAGCTGTTGCACTGACAAAAATTAAGGTACTTCTAGTGGTTCGATTTAAAAAATGTAAAGATGTTTGTATTGCTAAATAAGTTTACTTTGCATCTGGTCGGAGTACTTTTTCAATTTTAGCAAATTCTTGACGAGAATAAATATTTTACATTTTATAAATTTATAAATTTTTAGTATTGAATATATTCAAAAAAATAAAAAATATGCTCTGACCGATGCAAAATAGACTTGTTGACGAATTAAAACATCTTTACATTTTTTAAATCGAACCACTAGAAGTACTTTAATTTTTGTCAGTCGCTAAGGTCGTTTTGAAGAAAAAATAATAGGGTTTGCAAGGGCCTTAATTTAAATGTCTATAATCTAAAAAAAATTCTGATGATTTGATTAAATATCTTGATGCTATTGATATTCAATAAGGAACAATACCTACCTATGTGAGTTATAACATTCAATATTCTGTTAAGAGTGAAGGTTTTATTTACAAATTAAAAACTACAATATATCTACATAATGAATATGTTTTTGTAAATTGATACGTAGTAATATGTGTAAATGATATCCGTGGTTTTTAAACTGTAATTCAATAATATAACTTCATTAGGTATATGAAAACAGGTCTCTTTACATTTTTTTTTCAAATTTGATCCCAATAGAAAAAAGTTGGACAAAAAGTCCGAACTCAAGTTTTCATTTTTGGATAAATTGTCTAAAAATACAAAATATTCTATTAAATTTTCATTTATAGTTTTATTAATAATTAATATAATATATTATACATTTATATAATATATATTTAATATTCATTTAAAAAATGTAATTTATAGCAATAAAAAGATAAGTCCAGGCTTTTTGTTCAACTTCTGTCAAACCCGGCTTTTCGTCCAAGATACGGGTTTTTGGTATTCTGATTTTTAGGGGCTGTTATGGATTCCGGTTAATTTGGGTACAAAACCCTGCGTAGCTATAAATTCTGTAGAGTAATATTTTTATATCAGTATTTATGGCACATAAATTCATAATTAGGTATACCTGTTATTTTTGAAGTTCTTTTCAAACTGCTAAAAATGTGCTTAAAATAATTTTTATGGTATAATATTGCTTTCAAATTTGATATGGTATAAATTTTTGTATAGCTTTCTCGATCTGCAAAGAATATTCTTTTTTTTTACTATTACTAATTGTTAGATGTATGCTGATGGAAAAGAAGAAATTGATCAAGACCAATTTCGAGATCTACTAATAGCTGTTTATAAACTTGCAATGGATCATTATCCTGAAGGGCCTCAGTCATGTCGTTATATATTTAAGACTGTCCAATCTGTTGTTGATTCTGCAGTGAGTTATTTTGCTTAATTTACATTTATGCATGTTAATTTAAGTTATTTTTTAGTTTCATAAAAAATTAACACTAAAAGTGGGATACTTGACCAATTGGATACTTCAACATTGTCCACGGTTAATTGTCCTACTTCATCGGTATATTGTCCACATCTTATCCACTGGTTACAGATCCGTTATTGAAAAGTGCCCATATTCCAAACCTAATGTAAGTATATATTGTTATTCAAATAACTATAATTGATTTCTATGCAGGGAAAACAATTTAATAATTTTGAATATGATTCTATTTTGTTATTACCTCATTAGGAAAACGAACCTAATGTGAGTAAATTTTACTGAATTGTTTGTGATTTAATTAAATATTAATTGATTTTATTTTATTACAGGATCTCGAATTGACAACACCAGTTTTGGAACAAGAGAACTTGTTCAAAACCGAAAAAAATCCATTATTGCCATTGTCTCAAGTGTGGATATTATCTACAACATTACCAGCATTATATACTCAACCAATTTTGCATTCCAAACCAACACCAAATTGTTTCAATACTCAAAACTTCTTATCAAAATTTGTAAGTTTTTAATTAATATTTTAACTCTTTTTTTGGGGGGACCATTTTCTTGATTCAAAATTAATATTATAACTAGCATTCTCATAGATTTTTTATCCCTATTTAAATTTACAATTATTTTAACATAAAGTTATGATAAAATGTAAAAAATATTAATTGTGTAATAGGTTAATTGTTTTATTACTAAAATTAGCATATCTAATATTATATTTTATCATCACTTTACTTTGCCATGATTCATACATAATGTTTACTCAAATTTAATATTTAAAATTTTCCTGATCATTTAAATTCCTTTTGTTTTTCATAAAATTTGAGTTTCTAATAAATTCTATAAAACTATCATTCAATAATCATTTTACAATTAAAATCAAATAACAAATAATGAAATAAATTTAGATACTGGTTCAAGTTAACATTATAATTTAAGAGGATATCAGCGCACTATTTGTTTTCTTTTCTGGCCCACACACAACATAGACAAAACGCATTTCACACATTACAAAAAGATAGAGAATAATATTTTTGAGGTAATGACATATTGATTTTATATTTGATTGTTATTTGACTTTGTATACGACTTTCAAAATAAACAAAAAATTGTTGTAAATTTAAATTATGTTTAAATTGTTTTGAGACAATATTTAGACAAATCAATATGCCATTCCCCCAAAAAATATTTTTCTCTATCTCTTTTGTAATGGGTGATTTTACTCTAAGATTACTTAAAAACATATAAAAAACTATTTTGTGTAAATGCGTTTTGTCTATGTTGCGCGTGGGCTAGAAAGAGAAAACAAATAGTGCGCTGACATCTTCTTAATATATTATATTATATTATATTATTTTATAGATATTAGTGCATTTCTGATGTAATCTTTAAATAATACATTTTCCCTATACCAAATGTTGTATTCAGTATTTAAAACACATTAGATGATTAAAAAAATAAAAAAATATGTTTTCATTAACCAATAATATTATATTATTAAAAACCTTTTTCTCAACATTTTTTATCATTTTTTTTTTTTTAGTTCAAGGAGTTAAAATTCTCTTGTTTTAATTTTTTTTTTCTTTGAAAAGTGTATGTACTTAGTAAATTGTGTGAAAGTAGTTTTTCAATTTCATCTTAAGTATTAACCAGTTGTACATTGAATCTGAAATAATGTACGTAACATTTTATATTCAAACAAAAATAGCTACTAATAGTTGGCAACCTTACTTTTAAAACCAGTTATAGTAACTGTAAAAATATGAAGAAAATAATTCAATTATTTTGCCTTTATTACCCATTTGACTTTTAGGTCAGTAAGATACATTAGGTATGTTAAATTTTCAAATAATTTTGTATAAGCTCTAATTGATTTGCTAAATCTTTTATAATAACAATATATTGAATACTAGCATACTGAAGTTATTCTGAATACAATTTCATATTGAAGTTACATTCTCGTTTTTGTAGATATTTATGAGTGAAAGTTACTTAATATTATAATTTTTTAATCTTTAAATATTATTCTTATATAATAACGGACTTATGATAACACTTATCATGGTAGGTATATGTGATCGAACTAACAATACAATTTTTTTTTTTAAATTGATTATTATTACCTTTGTATACGTTGTGATAAATCACATTTTAATTGACTCCGCTGTTTCAATATAAATAGTTTATTTCAATTTGTTTTTATTATACCTACATGATTTTGGTATTTTCTTGATTTCTGTAAAATGGCTTTGATATGAATTTTGAAAATAATCATAGGCAATAAGTACAAGGTACTTTACTTTAATATTACGTTTTAACATTTCGTGACATATTCTCAAACGTACAATAGCAAATTTGCATTCAGAATTGCAGGCTACAGCAGAACCAATTTTGCATTGTTTGCTTTAAATACCTATGAAGCCTATTAGAGTGAATTTGACTCATTATGAAACTTAAAGGTAAGAAAATTATTTATGTTTTAATCGTTTGTTTATTTGCATTTTGTTATTTTTAAGCAAATTATAATCTTTTTTATTCTGTAGTATTTTACATACTTGAACTGGTTTAAAAATTCAAATATTGTAGAAAAACCAAAGTACAAACACAGATAATATTCTTGCCTAAATGTTTTATAATAATTAATAGGCCAATTCACTTTAATATTAAAGCTAACAACACAAAATTGGTTCTGCTGAATCTTGCTATCTACTGTTTCTAAAACGTTCAAGTTTTTCAATTAACACCTGAATAAAATGAATCAAACATTTAAAAATTGTTTTGGGTTTGTCCCTCAATTCTCAATTTATTTATTAATCCTATTTCGTAATAATACGCTCATTTCTACGTATTTACTCTTAATATTCTAAGACGATAAATTTTTTTATTGTACCTATATAAAAAAAAAAACAACGAAAATACAAAAAAAACATGACCGTAAACAATTCATCAACTTTATATTTAAAATAAAATATATATTTTATTCGAATATAGAAACGTAATTTAAGCCAGTTATAAATGTGACCATGATACTATTGAACGGTTAAGGTCAATGTCGATTGTCCTTGATAAGTAAATGTATTCAAATCATACATAAATGATTTTCCAATCCTGATTTTCAATTTTTATTTAATAAATTATGTAGTGCCATTAGCTGAATAGCGTATAGATAAAATAAAGACATGTTTCAGCTAGGAAGTAGCCAATAGGTAAACAAAGAACGCATAATAATACGCATAGTAATTTAATATCAATGACTATTAATCATTATAGTCTATAATTCGATAATCAGCAAAGAGACATACTTTTTAGCCTAAATACTATTTTAGAACAACTTTATATCCTGTAGGGCTCGCGGTATTTCAAATGTTGATACCGGTAATCGGCATCTAGTATTTGTTTACTATCGGTATCTACGGTATTCTAAAGTAACAAGCTCGTTTAGATATTGATTAATTTTTGTTCTAGATTTCAAATAATAATGATACGATTGTACCAACAAGCGTTTAGTTGAAAAACTATAATAATATATTTCACTATCGTCATAAACAAAATACGGCTGTTTATATTTGTGAATATTTATTAATATACGTGCTATGGAAAAACTTTTATTTTCTTAATTTAATTTTAATTTAATTTAAGGAGATTCGATACCGTGATTTTCTGTTTTCGTCTAAGGCTGGGGCTATACACGGCGGAATACGCCGAGTATAGCCCCAGCCTAACACACGCGTAACATAGTATTTAAGACGTGTTTTTGCCAATCATACCAATTGATCTAATGAAGCGATAAGAATTGTGAAAATAGATTTGAATTCGTCATCAACTCTTCTTGAAATTGACTTGCCCACATTTTTGATATTATCTCCCAAATTCCAGAAAAAGTCATATAAAAAAGGAGTATATGAACATTTCTGTATTTCAATTTTTGGAGAAGTTAAACTCAAAAAATCAAAAATGTGGGAAAGTCGATTTCAAGTAGACTTGATGACGAATTTAAATCTGTTTTCAGAATTCTTATCGGCTTCATTAGATCAATTGGTATCTTTGGCAAAAAACACGTCTAAAATACTATGTCATGCATGTGTTAGACGAAAACAGAAAATCACGGTATCGAATCCCCTTAATATCGCTACGTATATAGCAATCCTGCACCGAGGAGTTCATAATGTCCAAATACCTAACACATTGTTTTCTGCCAGGATTTTTTTTTATATGTATTTTAATAGAATTAAAAAATTTGAAATAATATAGTTAGGTAACCATACATTATTCTAACTACATTTAAAAACATGGTTCTTGGAAATACATATATAATTTTGACGATTTTGCTACCTGATTAGTTTCAAGTTTGAAATTTAAAATTTATTTTGGCACTTCTTAACGGTCCAATGACTGTAATATTTCGGTCGCGAAGTGTTGTACCTAAATACAACGATCTTTTAATTTATAAATAGCTTATTTTACCAAAACACGCACGTGCGTAAAAACAACATAATTTGGTTAGGACTATTTTTACATTTTACATACCTACCTACCTACCTGCCTAATGTAAATTGTATCTATTCGTAAGTAGATAGGTATTTTTCACAATTATTGACCGTATTGTTTTTTTTTTACTGTTTTTATTGGATCTCGATAATTGATACGTATTTTGTGACCGAGATCAGTATTAAAAGTGAAAACGTTATAAAATAGACAAAGGGGGTGTGGCTAAACAATCGTGTTGGTTTGCCAATTAAATGTTCGTATTGTTATTTTTATAAAATATATAGTACTTTTTTTGTTCGATTGATTGTAATGATGGGATGTGAGAAGTTGTGGACGATCGTAGCTTTATAAATAAACAAAGGAACAAATAACGAAGACGTATTTCGAATTTTCGCCCAATGTGGGTCATTCGTGTATTCTATTGTGTTCGTTAGAAGTTACTACGAAGTAGGTATACACACATGAATCAGCATATTTACCTATTTCAAGGCGACTTGAGTCATTTTTATCAGATAAACATGTATTTATTAAAAAGTATTCTGAGAGTAGATTACAATTTGAAAGATATCTTCTGTAATTGTTTACATTTCACTCCAATTTCATCATACACTAGAAAATATTATATCATGTAGCAGACATAAATAAGTTTTTTGATAATGAATTAATGTATCATTCAATAATGAATTATAACACGTTTTCTCTTGAGTATATTTTTACAGTACAATTCAAGATCAAATAGTGCTAAATGAGTGTGGAAAAAAAACAAAAGTAAATTTAAAACAACCCATGAATAATTGTTTAATGAGTTTTTTTAATTGGCATTGCAGAAGTATAAAATGCTAGTTATAGGCTGAAGACCCATTAGGTGTGAAACTGTGAAAACGACATTAATTAAATGAGAGTGCATAAACTATATATAGGATCACCACCTAATATCATACATCATTAATGGCATAACTAATAGGAATAATAAATTTAATCAAGCGTATGTAATTATTAGCTAGGCAGTTGTAGGCAATAATGGGTAGTTATTATTAAATTGGTAATAGAAAACAAGCTGAAAGCATCCGAGCTTTTATGTTTTATATTTCTATTACAGTTGGACTTTTCTTGTCCATCACATTGGACACTATTGTACAACAGCAATCAACACGGTATCGGAAGTAATAGGTAATTATTTCCAAGTAAACTATTATGAATATTTTATACTATTTCAAAATGTATCTGTTTTTTACATTGTGCTTAACATACAACGTTAAAATATGACGTTTGTGTGCGGCTCTTTTTAAATTATTTAGAAATATAATCTTTTTGTTTTTTCTTCTTTTTTTTTATAGGTTTTTACACCACGTGCTGAGTTATCGGGGGCCAACGTTAACATTCTTGCGTGGTGATGAAGGCGTCTTATTTTGCATGGGAGGCACGTCCGAATGGCGGGAGTCACACCAGTACTGGGGTGGAGATGACACCATCATTTTGCAATTATTACCCACTTATAAAGTAATCAACCGTAAGTACCACAGTAACTTCGAATTAAAACTCTTTATAATACCATTCAATCTCATTAAGGTGGTCCGAAATCTATGTATTTGAACACATCCATACGTGGATACCCAAAGGGCATCAGAGCTGGTAATGACCCCCGAAAACCATCAATTGAAGTTGATGACTCGTTTCAACATGTTACACACTGTGGCATACCATACAAGTTAGAAAGCGTTGAAGTATGGGGTTGTGGTTCACCAAAAAATAGGTGTTTATGACAAATTTTTATACTAAGTTTTGTACTTCTCAATAAATGTATTTTTTCTAGTATCTTTCAATTATCTGACAAGTGACTATACATTTGATAAATAAAAATAAATACATGTTATTCATTATTCACTAATACTAATTATAATGTTAATTTCATATAATAAATTTGTTTTATATTTTAGAGAAGTACAATTGGATATAAAGAATTGGCAAATCAAAGAGGCCGAGAAGACCCGAAAATTAAAAATGACATCTAAAGAATGGTTAGATCACCCAGATAGATACTTACTAGAGTTGGCTGGACGCCAGACATATTCAACATCGTAAACCAGTCTTAATCATAATGTTCTTTACAGTCCTCGCATAATGTTATTTTCGTATGTGTACATAAGATATTTTTTAACTACATTTCAAATTGTGCTTTAATTTCTCGACGTACTTACAGTTACAAGAGTATTATTTTATCAGTATTAACCGGATACCAGATAAAGTTTACTATAAATAAAAGAAATTGACCATAGTTTTCAGATAGAAATACTAAAATAACTATTATAAATGTATTGAATTATTGGAAGTTTTAAAAGAGAAAATTCCTGTATTATTCATATATATTTTTTTTATCATAGCAGTATATTGTGTCCATAATACATTAATGGAAAAAAACTGTTTTCATTAGGTATTGGTTCTATTTGTAGTTGAATTAAATACAGACATTTTGAGTTCGACCCATCAATAATAACTAAAATAGATAATCAAATAAAATGCAAAATTTATACATATCTATTTATTTGAAATCCAATCTTCTTCTAATCAACTGTTACAATGTTAGAATTTTAATTTTAACAAAATACAACAGATTATTTTATGTCAAGTGATAAACCTGTGATACATCTTAAAGCTCATTTGATGATCGTGTAAGCAATTTTTATTAAATTATTGACGAATTTAATTGCAAGTCTGAGGGATTTTTAATCTCAAAAATGTATTTTGAAGAGCCATAAAAATCAATGATTTTTTAATCTGTTCTTGTGAATTTTTTTTTGTGTGTTAAATTATTACAAAAAAAATTATATAATTAGAAAATACTCTTCAACTTATTTTAGTTTGGGGTGTTATACAAAAATTCTGATGTGTCTTATTGTATCTAAAAAAGAGCTATATTTTAAAGATGATATAAGATCGTAATTTATTATTATACAATCTTTTTACTTGTAATAATTTAGTCATATATCATAGAAATTCTTATTATAATACATAAGTTTATATAATATATATATATATATTTTTTTTTTCTGTAATAATTGAAAATGTACAATCATCATTATTATTATCTCATAATAATAAACTTTTGCAATAAATGAAGAGAGTAAGTTTTTATTATTGTTGTTCTTGTATAAATAATGTAGGTATTTATGGTTATTTTGTTAGATGACGAGAATCTTTTTATTAAGGTTCCCAACTTACATTATTTTTGAACTGTCATAATTGTTTGGCACTTGTTCAACTACATAACCAAAACATTGAGTCTTGAAAAAAACAAAAATCAGATTTTATTTAAATATTGATTTATTGTCGTATGTAGGTACCTTATTATTTGTATCGGGTCTATGCGCAAATTGCATTTCATTGTAGGTCTTTGTACTTGGTCTCCACGAAATGGCTGCCGTGGTGTTATGAATCAGATAAGGTGGTAGTTTTTGCTTGGAAAACAAGTTTTAAAAAAAAATTAATTTCTCAAGGGATCAAACAGACCCCTGTGTACTTTTATTCCAATACTATGATTGCAGCAACTCACCTCAAAAAATGGCCGGCCAAACCTGGGCACGTCGGCATACAGCTTGATTTCTTCCAAGTGGAATGTCTTGCACATTGGCGACGGTTGTCTGAGTATGATTTTAAGCTTTGAAACGTTGTTCCACGCCTATGTTATATATTTATATATGACTATACGAGTATAAAATTGTACTAACGAAGTAAATGTGTCCAAATTTCCCAATAAAATGTTTACAAATTTGCATCCCCTCAACAGATGTCAATGTTTAAAAATTAAGGTGTATTCGAAAAATCATTTTAAACACCCACCCCTTGTCTAATATTTCATTTCCTCGGTTCTGATTAATAACTGATTGTTTTTTTTTTGGTCATATTTTTAACTGTTTTAAGGTCATAAACTTTCAAGCCCTATTCATAACCATGGTCTGGGTATATATAATTTGCATATCAATATAAAATGTAGTAAAACACAGAGTGATGCATAAAATATAAATTTGCTTTTCAGAATACAGTAGAGTTCATAGGTAGGTAGGTATATTGTATAATATGAACCTAATTTAGGCAATTTTATATTTTAAGAGGTCAACGCAATATTTGTTTTCTATCTCAGACTCATGTGCAACATAGACAAAACGCATTTACGTAAAATCATTTTATTTAAAATTTGAGTAATTTTAGAGTAAAATCACTCATCATAAAAATTATTGAAAAATAAGAATAATGTGTTAACAATATGCCAACGTTTGTATATATTATTTTTATTTAACTTTGAAATAAAAAAAAAAATTTGTTCATTTAAATGAATATTAAATTGTTTCGAGGCAATATTAAGTCAAATTGATATATTAAATCTTTCAAAATATTATATTCTATAATCTTTATAAAAGATTCTATATAGGTAGGTAGGTAATCAAAACAAAATAAAATATTTTTCGTGAATGCGTTTTAATTACCTATATGTTACCTTTGTCCTATGTTGTGCGTTGGCTATAGAATGCTAGATAGGGAGAAAACAAATAGTGCACTGACATTCTAATTTCTAAAGGAATTTGATTCAAATGGACATATTTAACTTTTAGTTTTGTTTAGAATTTTTATTTTAGAAGTTTTGTTTAGATATTTATCAAAAGTTAAATAATTTAAATTTATGAAAAAATGAATAACGTTAAACTAAGTCATAAATGTAAAATTTGTATGAATGAATTAAATACCTACTGTTAAATACTCCATAGGAGGTGCTCGGTATGGTTGGGTCTTTTCCTCCCACCTCTCCCAGATTTATGTATGTGTAAGAGATAAGAGTACGGTATGGCAGTTAGTTGGATAAAAAAATTTTAAGAAATACGAGCAGGGGTGATTGCCGACCGGGTATAATATTATAACAATGTTGACTTCCATAAAGAAATTTGAGTTATCGGGTCTACTATTAACTCTGTAGCTTATATTACGCGTACCTCGGTGGAAAACAGCGAGAAATAGTCTTGGGCTCCGTTCTCGCAGTGTGGTTGGTTCATCAGAGTTCGGTTCTTGATGCCCACCTCCCAGTTTCTCGATCCCATCGGCGGTCCTTGCAGTGTATTCGATTTTAACAGTAGCACGCTCACGCTGGCTGTGTAATAGTTTCTGAACGTTATTTCGCCCACCTGCATGTGATCCAAAATTTACAATATTAGGTGTTTCGGTCATAGATCACGGGTTCTCATATCATAGGCTCCGCAGCAACAAGTTGTAAAAATAGGTACGTATTTTCTCATATTTAGCGTGAGTACGTGACAATCAATGGTTTTCAACCTTTTATATTTTATGCATGCCCCCTCAATAATTTCCGTAAGTTAAAACTTTTTGCACACATTCTATGAAAAAGTTTTATTTTACGTCTTAAAATAGTTTACACGTTTTGCACGTCGTACCTAGGTACTTAATTAATATTATATTTAATATAAAATATTACTATAGATACTTTATAGATAATTATATTTTTTAAATTATGGTTCATAAGCATTAATAGTAGATACTCTACACATATTGATGAATAAATAAAAATAAAAAAAGTGTATAAAATAAAAGTGTGCCTAATTATAGACTATTTATAGCGTATTATACATTAAAAAAACTACACTGATTAACTCCGTTCGTCAAAACATTACAATTTTATGAAAATATATTTTTTTTTATATTTGGTAAATAAAGTTTCACTACAAAGTTTTTTAGCCTGCATGATCTTAATACTTATTACTTACCTATATAAACTATTATATATGGGTAGCTATATGGGTATGAATACTAATTTACTAAAAAAAAACCTAAATATCTATTGATAAATGATAAAAATGATGGAAATACTAACCTTTGAGTGTTTTTGCAACTTGAGTTCGATGTACGAACAACCGGTCAGAACTTTCTGTTTTTTGTGTATGTAAATCGGCACGGGACCTTTTACGCTAAAGTCCAACGGCCTAGACATGGACGGGCAGTACGACATCGAGTATTTCAGTTTCGGTCTGTCTCGGCAAAGACCGAAAAATGAAAATAATATTGAATAATGGTAGCTACTACAATATAAAACATAGGTATATGCAGTGGTGGATTTACGGGTGTCTGGATCTCCAGGGACACCGGTGTATAATAAATACCTAATATAATTAATTAATTTTATAAAAATAAAAATAACACATTTGAAGTACGTATTATTTTTAGGACCCCCCCACCAGAAAAATTGGGAAAATCCGCCACTGGATATATTATGATTTATATAACAATATTACAATAACACCTATTTAGTAAAATAACCAGTTTAGGCGTCGCTGTTTGCGACGAGAAGAACATTTATTCGTGGGCACGAAGTAGAGAAGATATCTTCCCTACATCGTGCTTGTAGGTATAAAGACGAATGACGGTAAGTAGGTATACCTACTACTTAAATAAGTATTATAATTTATCATATTATTATTATTATCGTGCACACATAATAACTTTCATAATACCTCATTGTACGGCATTCGTTGTCTTCTTTCATTTTGTCGTCGGCACCGCCGCTCATTGTATCCTTTGTTATGTATTATACGGAATATGTATATCTAGTTGTAGATAATTATATTACCACTACAAACGTTTTATTTTTATTATTTATAAAACATGGTTGCTAGAAACTAGAATCCGGCATTATCGATATAATAATATTATACCTACGTTTCACCTGCCGCATCTTCCTCCGCATGCAACTCCTTTCCTTATACCTTATACACATTGTATAAATTATAATAATACATCGATACAATAATAATAATAATGCACTCGTTACCTTGGTAACCACTAACCGTTAATATTTCAAAATGTCATGACATATTAAATAAATAAAAGTGTTTGTAATATTTCAGTTTTCTAATAAAAATTGATTCAATCTTTCAAATAAGTTTTATTTTTAAGTACATTTGTCTTTACCTAAATTTAAATATGTGTATATTTAGACATTTAGTTTTAGTCACAATAATATACCATCGTGGCATCAGTGCAGCGTCGTACAGACCAAGGGAACCGGGGCTTCGGGACACTTCAAGTTGCGAGGTCAAGCCGAAAAAGGCCGTTGTAGCCAAAAAGAAGAAATCAATCGTTAAAAAAGTCGAAGCCGCCGGAACACCGAAGAAGAAGAAGCTCGTAGCCGCCAAGAAACCCGCGGCGGGCGAACCAGCAGCCAAAAAAGCGAAAAAGGCCGCTGCAACCAAACCCAAGGCGACTACAACGAAAAAGCCGGCCGCTGTCAAACCCAAATCGAAGAAAACTCCAATCAAGAAAACCGCAGCTCCCAAAAAGAAGTAGGGTGGTGGTAAAATACTTTTCTCTTCTTCCTTAAAACGGTCCTTTTCAGGACCACCAATTTTATTTAACATACGACTGCACTTCTTTCTTTCACTCACTATTTTTTTTTCTCGCGTTTATAAGCTGGGGTACGCGTACGACATGTATGGTTTGTGAGTATGAAGTGTGATTTACATTTTTAGGAAAGTCTGTCCACGTTTGCAGGTGGTCATTTCAGACAGTGGACGACGGGTAAACGTACGCAATCGCAATTTGATTGTAATTAATTAAAACAAAAACATCGGTGACAACTATTAAGGAATTCCCAAATGCAATATTATTTATAACCATAGACCATTTATCTATAAGTAACATTTAATTACGTCGAGATATTATTGTCCGTATCGGTATAACTATTGGGTTTTTCATTGATAAGTTATTTTTAGAATATTGCTAAACTCGTCTTTTTTTCTAGAGTTCGGTGTATAAAAAATTTCGTCGTTGTTTTATGTAGGTAAAAATGAAAAAAAAAACAATTAATACAAATACATAATATTATTAATAAATTCAGCTCTCCATAACGACTTAAAACTTCCAACAGTAAATGAACTTGCTAAAAGCTACTATAAAAAATTCCATTCCAAATTAGTGAACCATTCTAAGGACTAGAGGTCACGAAGTAATAGGTTGCAAATTTTTTAACTTTGGTTGCTAAAAGTTGCTAAAAAGTTACTAATATTGGCACTAGTTTGGAGTCTGTATGTCAAAGTTGGGGGGCTAACTTCACGTACGTAGACTTGATACAGTTATAATATTTAAAACTTAAAAGACCCGAAATGCCAAAACTGTCGGGAATCGAATAATTCAACAGTGTAACAGTATCCACGAGACCACGAGGTATAAAACATACGTTTATAATACACTAGATACTTTTGTCACGCTTGCTGTGGAAGTTTGATAAATAGGTACGCCATTTACAATGTAAACATTGACAATGTTATAAATACATTTTTATTACTGATAATCGATCAATAAGCAATAACTATCCAGGACTGTCGGTGTTTACATGGCTTCAATTACGTAAAGTACCGATCGTACCTAATCAAAAATTCCGAAAGACCCCCGTTGACATTGTATACGGGTATAATATGGTTAGGTATAGCTTACTCAGTCGCTCATGTGTTAATATTAATATTTTTATTACCGCCGCTCGACCGACATCAACACATAATAATGGAATCGCCCCGCGTACATACGATGGGTTATTTTTAGAACGTTTTTACCAAATTTCTTGTTATCGACGGGAATACCCGCACAACGGCGTATTTATAGTATACTATTATATTATATTTTTTTTTTTTTTTTATTATTGATCATGAAGCCCGGCAACTATGGCCATTAGCTGTTTGATTTTTGTTTGTAAAGGAGGAATTGTAGGTTGGTAAACACGTGTGTTTTGATTTGGCAGATTTTTTAGTGGGCACCCGTAGGTATCTGCCATGCCCGGGTGGGGGATGGCGGCACTTGTTCTCCGAACACCGTGACTTGTCCGAAGAAAAATGCCACCCGTGGCTAATTAGTCCGCTCGGCCACTCCGTCCCCCTATATTATATTTATTTCATAATGTTCTATCTTATGCACCGATAATTTAGTATATTTCACCCACGTGAAGTTAACATTACAATGTAAGCAGAATTTGTCAAAAAACCAGGGAAAACGTTTTCAATTTTTTCGTTTTTGTTTATTGATTTCAAAAATATCGTTTTTGATTAATGTTTTTAAAAACGTTATTTTCCTGTTGTTACCAAACAACGTTTTAGATAGTATATATATTTTAGATTCTGAGCGGAGCGATGAAGCTAGTGGTTTTACAATGGTGTTTATTTTTTTTTTATATTCTGTATACAAAATTTCTACCAGAATGAGTGCTTTGATTTCGACATATAGTACCTTATCTTTTAGCAAATTGGACCAAGATGGTACTTTAGAGAGGTCATTTTTCGATTTTATCAATAGTTATTTAATGCCACGGGAAAAAGTAATGAAAAATTACGAAAAAACGCTAAAAATGGGATTTTAATTTCTAACGCTTTGTTTATCACCATAGAAACGAATAAAAAATTATAATATTTTAATATTAATTCAACTTGCATGATAAAATAAATAATAACAAAATATAAAATATCTATACTGACAAATCGTCTCCGCTCAGAATCGTTTTTCTTATATAATGATATTATATCATTGAATTCAAGTCTAATTCAAGACCCACTTGTAACCTACTGTACAGCAGAGCGACATCCACTTACCTGCTTTTTTTTATATTATGTTCTTATAACTTATAACTTTTAACTTATAATAGTAAAGCGCAATACAGAAATGCGCTTAAAAGTTAAAAATTAAGATTAATCATTCTTTGAAAAAATTCACTTGTCTTCACCATTTTAATCTTTAACATAAAAAACATTTAAATTTTAAATCAAAATTATAATTTAT
>NC_042496.1:37008186-37051786 GCF_005508785.2 Acyrthosiphon pisum
AAAGAATTAAAATGGTGAAGACAAGTGAAATTTTTTTTTTCACAGTATAACTTAATAATGTATAATACCATAATTATTTTCGTTTTTGATTTCGTTATTAAATTTTTTCGGTTTTTGTTTTTCAGTTTTGGTTTTTCATTTGTTTTTTGTTTTATGTTTTTTTTTTTTCGTTTTATTAATTGTTTTCGTTTTTTTGTTTTTTCCATCCCTGCAAAAAAACCTTCCAACAATGTTCAAATAGACCCCCCCCCCACACTTTTTTACTCTATCGCACCATATATTTTGTACTGCCAACTATAATACAATAACTTTATTCAACGCATAATTGTGATCACAATAACTGTCTGACAAGGAATAACCCATATTTTTGAAATGACCCTGGTATACTCTTCAGTAATAAAAATTAAAAGTACGGTAAGTTGTATATCAATTTGATAAATATTATACTGTAATTAAATAATATTATATTATAAATGAGTTGTTATTTTTAAAATTAATCCTATTCGTGTTTATGAATCTAATGAATGATTTTTAACTTAAGTATTAATATGTAATTATATACAATATTATCAATTTTTTTATAAGTTATTATTAATAACATTATCTAGACAAAAGAATGTAATAGGTAACACCGCAATTATTTATATTTAGTGGGAGGTAATTTCGACGACTATTTATATATGTAACAAATTTGTTTAGATTTTACTGTAAAATTAGTGTATCATTTAATAGTCATTCATATAATATAGCATTATAGTCCACCCCAAAAATTATTTCTATATACGCCAATGGAGGGAATTAACTTATTATAAAATTTAAAGTTATGATTATAGGCGATATGATAGGGTTTTATATTATATTTTAATTTTAAAGCGAGTTATGAGTATATTTATTATTTTATGATGTACAATTATATATAAGTATTTGCTTTGGGGATTTTGGATTTTATTCAACAATACAGTTAGGTATAGCTTTGGGGATTGTTTTTTCCATAGATTTTTATTCTGGAGATTTTTTTCCGATTACCGAGCGGAGACGCCAAAAAAGAATTTTTTTTTTTTTGAGAATGTTATTTAAAATAAATATTTTATTTATATTATTTAACAGCTACTAAAAGTCTGTGCAATATATTTATTATAATTTTATAACATGACACTTAATAATGTTTTTTTCCTAAACATTTTGGATGATTCCATATGATGGGTGCTGGTGGAGCTGCTGATTAACGAATCAGAATAAATAAGCAAAACGCTAATTAAATAATTAAACATATTATATTTTATTAACAGTATAAATGAAAATAAAATTATTGATACAAAAGATATAGATTTTTAAATTAAATTTACAAAAGTCGCAGTGAAAATTATAATTAAACCTAAGTGAAAAGAGACAATGTTACTAAAGTAATACAATGTTATATAGGTATATTTCATTTTTACATTGATAATTTTAAAAATAAATTAAGAAAAAAGATTGTTAATAATGAAGAAAACCATGAGTATATAAATGAAATAATATTTTAAAAGGTTGGAATATACAATAAAATAATATTACAAATAAAATATATTTTTAAATTTAATATTATTCATGATACTTTTTTTATTTAAAACATTCAGTTGGACAAAAAAACATGGGAAAAAAATAAAAAAGTAAACTTTTACAGGAAATAATATTATGCTCTCTCTCTCTATATATAAACGATGTTGTGAATTGTTGTAACTAATTGATTATTTTTTTCGCTTTTTTATAAGCCATGTCATAATTGACATATTGTGTCATAACTGCAGATAGTACAAACTCGGAAGAGTAGATACCTAAAATGAGAATATATAATTACTTATTTTTACATGTTAAAAAGGTACATGTACAAGAAGTTAAATTTAGTTTGGTATAACATGTGAATTACATCAAAATATAATCTACCTACTAATATAGTACATGATATCGCCAATACGATAATGTTCTATATCTGAGTATAGGAATCAAATAATATAAAAAAATAATAATTAAAGTAACAAATCCAGATAAATTGGAGATTATAACAATTATAGGTTAAGTATTTTAGATTATAGGTGTTTATTTGATAAGAAACCAAGTTTCTAACTCAAATGTAATAAGGTTTGTATTAATTCGTTTAATATATACCAAAAATAATGTTTTCTAAAACTATTGGTATAAAACTTTAGAAGTAGAAAACATATTGGATTGTTTTGTTTAAAAAATATTCATATAAATTATAGAAATTTTCTTGCGAAATAATATTCTGCAAGCATTGTACAGTGATAATTGTAAATTTGTAATACATTAAATAATGATTCTAAAGAAAGTATGTGTATCAAATGGCATTTTTTGTTTCTTAACATGTTAACATGTAGGGTATAAAAACTCAAACGACTAAATCAAAGTTCCCTGTATTATTAATCTTCATTTAAGATAATGTTGAACCAAAAATCTGATAAAGATGATCATACTAAATAAATGGTTGTTTAAAAAATGTTAGTAGGATACACAATTATTAAAGATAGTACTATATTTAATCGTGGTAGGACATTTCCTTCCTATATAGACACCTCCCTCCCCCTTCCACGCAGTTATATAATATTATGAGATTGAGATGTTGTTCTTATTAATTTGTTAAAATTATCTTGATGCCAAAGGTGACCATTATATTACATTTAACACTTAAAAAATGTGACATATACATAAGCATCAACCAATTTAAATTAGAACCATAATATGTTCAACATATCAAGAGTTCTACAAAAATTAGACGATTATTAAAGTTAATTGGCATTTAAAATATTCAAATAAATGTTTAGCATTTGCTCACCATAAGATGATCGAATAAGATCAGAAACCAAATGAAGATCATTATTGGATGCGATTACGATATATGTGTTAGGTTCAAGTTCTTGTATAGCTCTCAACGATCTTCTTTGTTTTTCAACAGTTCCACCGGCTGATTCTATTATTTGCCGAACAATAAATACAGATGGATGAGTAACTCCCGGAGTCACATAAAATATCTTTCCTTTGAATAATTCATGTCGATTTGGATTAGATAATATTTTATGTACTTTACAAATTACTTTCTGATCTACAGAAACTTCTTCAATCGTATAAATTGCTTCGCCTAAAATAGTATTAATACATATCATTAAACATATATAACATACAGTCGTTTATTATAATTCAGTGTACCTAAAAACATATGCTGAGTAGAAGAATCCTTAAGCCATTCGGCACTCACAATATGTTTAACAGTTGAAACGCAACATAAAAATTTTGTAGTTCTAACAGATTCTTTCATTACTAAATGAGTAGCATCTGAATAAGTTTTAGCAATTGTGCCACCAAGTTGTAAGACCATCTGCAAGAAAGAACATTTAACTGTAATAATCACACATTTTAAAATATTTCGAATAATAATATGGTATACCCGTTGTTCTTCTTTTCCCAAGCCAAATCCAGAAAGCATGACACATGGACGATATTCTATTGGTGGTGGGTTGATATTTGTAATGATTATATCAGCTGTACTTAAGTCATTATTTTCTTGGTCTGGAAAATTAGCATTTGGTCTAGGACGTTTTCTTTTAATGGGAACATGATTATTACGTACTCTGTCATATAATTCTTGGGTAACGTTAATTGGCATTTTCCATGCCCCTATTAAACACAATGTCAATATTAATTTAAAAAAAAAAATTATTATTGCATCAATAACTGTCAAACAATTCATTGAAATTATAATTCAACCACTTTATAAATATTAGAAGTATCTTACCCATTAAGTGAAGTACCAGGTTATAGTCAACTCTGAATGGATTATTTAGATTGAATTGTTGATACTTGACATTCTCTGGTTGATACATACACGATAAATGACCAAAAAGAATTTCATTTAGCCACTGCACATTGACCACAGGTCGATTAATATCTCTAGCTTTTTTAACTTTTTTACCTTCTAATCTAAAACCATTAAACCACAATTTAGAAATTTGGTAAACATATAAGAATAAATATAAATCAACATAACTATTTAAATAGTAAATGTACAATGTACATACTTTCTTGTAACTAAAATATTGTTGTCAGCAGAAAAGTAAGATGTAACACGTGCACCAGTCAATTCTATCATAAATTTAACACGATTGCGTTCATCACTCTCAAAATTTGTCAATGATATCAACATCTGTCGGCAAGGTCTCTCCTCACTGTACGGAGTAGGAAAATGAAGGGCATACCAGGGAGGCATAAGTTGTTGTTTGGTTATTATATCACTAAGCCAGTAGGCTGTAATACATCTTTTCCCATCACGTAAACCCTAATAACATATTTAACAATGTTACAATTGCTAAAAAAAATAGTTTTTACTTTTAACTCATTACACTACCTGTTGAACAAGTGGATGTTTTTGAGTTTGACAAAGAATATGTGTAAGACGCAGGGTGTAAGATGGTTCAATTTCTCCACCGTGGTCCAAAATGATTTGTTTCCAGGTAGGTACTTCTTTTATGGTATCTGGACTTCGATCATATTCAACAATTAAAAATATACAACCAAGCAAACACTTGTCGGGTGGTACTAAATATTAAAAAAAAAAAAAAAAATATTTTAATCTTATTTGTATATGATGATGGTAAATTTTAACTACATTTGAGATTTGGATTGTGTCCAAAAAATCTAGCTTGATGAGGAAGTTGTTGATGACCAACAGTTTGTCCGGCAGCACTTTTTGCCAAGACTGCAGCAACTCTTACAGCAGCCGATTGGTTGTAGTTTGCAGGTACTGTTTTACTAGCAACAGCTGGTTGAACAGCTGTACGACCTACTACTTGAGCAGCACGGTTTGTTGCAGTATTGTTGGTGACATTATTTAAAACTGTTCGAGACTATTTGCAAACACAAAAGAGAATATATACACATTAATTTATTTGATATTACAATACGATACTGTTACATAACTGTACTGATTAAGTACCTGATATGTGCCTTGAGTACTGCCTTGTTGTTGTGCAGCATGATGTTGAGCAGTCATCAATCTTAATTGCCCTGCAGCACTTATTTCTTGTCCAGACATTTGCTATAAGTCATAAATTTAGGTAAATAAATGTATGCCATATATTTTTACATTACAAATGAAATATAAATATTAGAAATATTAGCATGTTATTTTATTAAATAATGATATCAACTAGTATTGTTATAATTTGTTATAAACAAATTCATGCTGTAATAACAAATATTCATTGTATATTATATTAGCAAGTTATATTTTTCTTTTAAACTAATAATATGATTAGATTTATAATGTAAGTCAGTAGATCTAAATAAACAATTTTTGTTAATATTGTAGTATAATTATAAATTAGACTCCATTACATTAGCAACACCAAAAAACCATATTGAATTATCAACGATAAGTTTTGTTAAAAATTATATAAGATTAGATTAATAAGCAATAAATTAATGTTTATGTAAAATTAGTACAAATATAATAGAACTGATATACTTATAAAACAATAAAAACTGCTAGTATTAAATACAAAAAGGATGTCATTTATAGGATATTAATTTAAACAAAGAAGTATCATAATTTCATAATATGCTTAAATTTTCTTTAATATCCAAAACAATATTATTGATAGTGTAGATTAGAATGACCATGCATTAGCTCAATATTAGAAATCAACTGAATGAAGTTATGCACATAGAAATGTGTCTACGAAGACAAAATTCAAAACAGCGTTGGTCCATCGTGTGTTTACTTTTTACCTGTTGCTGTGTTGAAGTGGACGATGATATGCCATTTTGTAAACGTATACTTAACATATTAGCAAGCGCAGTTTTGGTCTTAGGGTTTACAACCAACGCTTGTTGATTTGATTGAGATGTTTGCTAGAAAAATATGATGATATTGATGCAATCACAATAGCAACAATATTCCATTTATCCAAAAATAAATTAGATATTTGTATGCATTAAATAAAACATAATATTACAATTAAACTGTATAAATTTGATTTCACCTGAAATCGTAAGCTTAGTAACAAGATAAATTATAAGAAATTGTTCAACAGTCATATATATTTTGTAATGCTTTGATTACATTGACATAGAATAACAGTGGATTATTATTCTAAAATTTAACACTAAAATTGTGATTTAAAAAATTATATAATATGATACAAATTACAGGAGTTGAGATTTAATTGATTAAGATGGCATTTGTGATTTTAATGAAAACCTTTGAGAAATTTAAAATCAATATTTGTGTTTAATTTTCAATAAATAGAGTTATCAAAATTATATTTTTAATATCAGAACAGACAGCCCATCGAAGTTGAATGAATAATTTCCTTGCTATGAATCTAAACTAAAATTTTAATTTTAATTTTGACCTTAAAATTCAAATTGATGAACTATTTTTTTAGATCTTACATGTATATACAAAAATCATCAATTTCAAAAATATATATACATATATATATATGTATATATATATTTAACAGGTAATATAAATAAAATAAACATTATTGTAATATATTAATTGTAATAAATAGAGCAATATCAATATTTAATTTTTTTTTTTTTAAGATTTAACTACATAACATTGGACAATATTTTAAATAATATGTATCATTTATGTTACAAAACATAAGAATATAATAATAATAATAAAATAAATAATAAAAAACTAAGCTAAAACAGGTACATGTTATGATATAATATAAATTAAATGTAAGTTTTTTTTTATTGATCAAGCATTGGCAAGTATGGCCATTAGCATTATGTACGGGAGTAACGGTAAGTTGAGGGACACGTGTAAATGGGAGGATTCGTCACTAAAAACCCAGGTGCTCACCCATCTGAACTAGCGACGCTGGCCGATGCTTAACCTCAGAACCCATTAGTGACTGAGACCAACCATCGAGCGACACCAGGCCTTAAAATATAGTAGTATACAATTATGAGTGGAAGATATTTAGAACTATTATGAAATTGAAATAGTAGAATGTAAAAAGTTGTTTGTTATAGAACTGCAATATCAAATTAGTTAATTAAGAAATGTACATAATAAATTTAAATTTAATACATTATTAAGCATCAAAAGATCTTTGCAAAAATTATAAATCAAACAATAAATAATGTTGATAGTATGCAACAAATTATTATCATTGTTAAGGAAAGTATGCTATTTTACAAAAATAAAATTGCTACTGTAATACCTACATTGAATTATTACTTTAAATTAAAAATTAAAACATGTATTAGCTTGAACTTGTCAAAATAAATTATAATTTAATATACTTTGTGCATCATTCAGTTTTTGTTTTGTTATTAAATGTTTAACACATCATATGTTTTACAGGTTTCTATTAGACCAAACAATATCCATACAACTATAGTATAGGGATACAGTTTTAAATAATTTATTAATAGAGGAGTATCATTAAAAAGTAAATATAGAAAACCTCAAACCAAAATTTTATCAAGAACACCAAAATAATGTCCATCACCAAAAAGCAATCGCCCCAATAACATGTACACTTTTCCAATGTAAATAAAACAATAAATCAACAATGTACTTACTGGAAATGGTTCTTGACTTGGTGTCTGTGTTTCAGTTTGCTCGTTTGTAGGTAATGTTGGAGTCTGTTGTGGCTGAACAATTGAAGTCTGGGCTGCAGCCACTTGTGGTGATTGTACAACATTTGGCTGCATCGTTCCAGCAATTGGTGCTTGGTTAGGGGCAACCTGAATAACAATACATGTATTTTAAAACTTTATTTCGAACACTTGTTACTTCACCTTAGGACTTAGATACCTGTTGCATCGTTTGTTGTTTTTGCGAGGCATCCATTTGCAGTTGTTGTAGTCTCAACTGTTGAAGTTGCTGTTGTCTTTGATGTATTTGCGCCAATTGTGCAGCAGACATAGATCCAGTAGTTTGTTGATGTCCTGTAATAATTTTTCCATCTTAGTAACAAATTGAAACTTAGACCTTCTGGCTTCTACATCTAATCTACTAATCGTATATCTTAATCGTACACAAGTTAAAATTTAATTAATTTAATTTTAGTTGCTGGATTCAGCTTGAAGTAGAATATGAATAAATAATTTGATGCAAGATAAACCCACACAATGTAAGAAATTATTGAGTAAATTAGGAAATAATGATCTAAATATTCTAAATAGGTAGAGACAAAACAATATTTAATTTTAAAATTTAACATTTTGAAAATGTGATAATATTATATTATTGTAGAACGAATTCTATTTACAATATTTCTAATATTGAGTACCTATTAACTAAAAGTTTCTTATTCAAAAATTACAATTGTACATTTGTACCTATTAATAGTTAACACTAAATTTGATATTTTTTTAATGTTTTACCATAAATTTGTAATGGGAATTAGGAAAAACCAAATTTTTAGTATTGAACATTTTTAAAAATAAGGTTATATAATAATATAAGCAAACGCCAAGCAGCTTCCATACCCTATTAATAATATTAACCTTATCATTTAAAATATTTATCTTATTTTTTTTTACAGCTGATAATAAACGTGTGTAGTTCATCAGTTATGGTAGTACATAATAATATTAAAAAAATATACCTATTAATTTGATATTATAAGTTATAAATTATTATAATATTTAAATTGTCTGCTGCTAGTAGTATTTATAACCAATGGTAGGTAGAAGTACCTATAGGTTAATCCAGGTTAATAACCTAAATATATTTGCATGAACGCTTTGATAGATATTTGTCGGCTATCACTAACAATTAATAATAATATCTATGGAGTTTTTTTTTTTAATTATGTGTATGATTAACTAAATAAATATAAAATATTACTATTTACTACATAATACCATTGATTATACATAGTATAATACAATCAATGCTAATATCTACATGGCTATATGATTTTAGCAGATAAGGTCTTACAAAAGTTACGATATAAACATCTTAATTATCTTTTCTACGTATTTTTGTGTACAGAGAATTATAAAAATAATATGTAATAATTAAAAATTTACTTATGTTCTATGTATATAACGTTTATTTTGGAAAGTATGTAAACTGCATTCAAGAAACGATATATTTTGAGTAGGTTACACGAGTTAGTTGAGCGTGCAATACTAAATTAAAATGTATAGCCTGAAGTGATTGATACACAGACTTTGTGGTCTTCGTCTTACAAGTGCGTAAGATGGCAAATTTTACGCCCAGCAGATCACGTTTAGCTCCGTTGGCTTAAAATTTAGAGTGAATTGACCTCTTATAAAATTTAAAGATACGTTGGTTACCTAGGGCATTTCATAGGGTTTTTGTTATATTTTAATTTTAAAGCGAGTTATGAGTATTAGATATAGATGTACAAACAAATTTACAATTTTAAAATACTCATAACTTGCTTTAAAATTAAAATATAACAAAAAGACTAAAAAATTCCCTAGATAATAATCTTACCTTTAAATTTTATAAGAGTTCAATTCATTCAAATTGTTAACCTATAACGGAATTAAACGCGTTCTGTTGAGCGTAAAACGTGCTTTGTTACGCACTTGTAAGACGGAGACAACATATGTCCGTGTAACGTCCCTTTATGAACATTTGTTTTTAAATGAACATTTTATTCATAAACGTATTGGAGTTAAACAATTTTAACTCTCAGGATATATAACTACTACGGTACAGAGCATAATAATATGGTGTTTACAAAATGTCGTAATTTTTAGTTTATCGGGCAGCGGTTCAGCAGATTTCCTGAACGGTGGAGCATAATATTATAGGTTAGGTACTCAATACACATTTGTATATATGAGAAATAAATGAACTGCGTCTAATGATTAATGGATCCATTTTGTAGATATGGGTAACATTGAAGCTCACAGGTTAATGAGCAGGGTCACAGCACACACCGTGCATACATTTGTTTATGATCCTGAAACTTGTAACTTGGAGGTACAAATCGTAAGGTTTGTCTAATATTTGACGTAACAACTTGAAAATTGGCAGGAAGTATCGTGGGGCATTATTCCATGATTGTAAGGAACCGTTCAGATTTTCAGCCAGTTATGAATTTCATCATCTATACCGACAGTGTTTCTCAACATTTTTACTGAGTCGACCCCTTCCATTTAATTTTAATTTTTTAGCGACCACTACATATAATTTCTAATATAATAATTTTCCTATAATCACTCGCATAGGCCATAGATTATTATTAATAATCAATACTAGAAGTCTGTGGATAAGAAACATAAAATACTTACAATATAATTATTTTAATTTAAAAAAAAAAAAACCTATTTTGTTACAGTTATTTTATCATAATATTATATTAATGTATATACCAAATATGATTTAATTCTGATCTAAATATAATTGTTAATTTGATTTTTAACTTAACCTAATTAAGGTTCTTAATAGGACGTGGTACGCATTTGTCGTCTCCGTCTTACGCACATGTACAACATACCTACCAAAAGCTGTTTTGTGCGGAACAACTTTACTTGCTCTGTATTCATGGTAGAAATAACCAAAATAGCAGGGATGGAAAATAATTTCATTTTCGTTAAAAAATTTGCTCTTACGCATTGAAACAAAATTAATAAATGCTAAGAATAAAACAAAGTTTAGCACTGATAAAAATAAAATTTTTTATCAATAATTATTAGTTATCAGAATAATTATAAAATTTTCAATGGCAACATTTTATTTTTTTTTTCGTAATATGATAGTAAAATAGTATAATAATATAATTTATTTTCGTTTTCGTTTTTGATTTCGGTATTATATTTATTCTGTTTTTAGGATTTTTCGTTATGGTTTTACAGTTGTATTTTGTTTTTGTTTTTTATTTAATAATATTTTTTAAAAACGTTTTCCATCCCTGCAAAATAGGGATACATTATAATAACATGTTAAGAAAAAATGTTTCAATTTTTTTTATAGCACTAACCAATAATTTATAATAGTTAAATTAAAAAACTAATGTTCTTAAACTTATAACTTTAATTATATTAGGTATAAGTTTAACAAATAACAAAAACGCTAGTCACAGATAAAGTTCTTCCTTATGCGTTATGGAATTTTGGTAATTCTACTATAAATACAGTAAATTTGTTTCGCTCATAACTTTTTGCTATGTTGTACATTTGTAAGATGGAGACAAAACATGCGGGTAGCAAGTCATATTAATGGCTTGTTTGTTGCTGTTGATCTGAAATTATTTTGTCGATTCTTGGTTTAATGGTTTGTTAAATTAATTATGAGAATTGGATTGATGAAATTTCCAGTCGGATTCTAGTTTTATTTTTTGTTGTAGTCATTGTGGAAAATCCATTTTCACATAAATATGTAGTTGAAAATGGAATGAGTACTTTAAATACTTTTTCGGCCAAACTAGGAAATTCGTTTTAAACCTGTATCCAAAATTGACCTATTTACATTTTTGTTATTTTTAAAAACCTCGTGGTGCCCATATCTAAACTTAATTCAATCAGTTTTTTAGGGTTCCGTACAGTAAAACTGGATCCTATTACTAAGGCTACGCTGTCCGTCCATCTGTCACCAGGCTATATCTCATGAACCATGAAAGTTAGAAAGTTGACATTTTCACAGATTATGTATTTCTGTTGCCACTATAATACTAAAAATCCTAGAATATACAATATAAGCAGTGTTGCCGACATGTTTATAGCTGACGATGATTCGGAACCCTTCGTGCGCAGGTCTGACTCGCACTTGGCCGGTTTTTTTTCTTCATTTGTTAATGATAATATATTTTGATCTGATTATACAAATGGGTTTGAGGCACAGCCACCAATAGTAATGACTATTGAATGATGCTTAATATAATTTTGCAGTATGAAAAATTTTTAATTTTAGCTCCTTGTCCGCGTTGGTTTAGGTAACTGAACTAATAAGCTAAGGTTCAAACCTGAATTTCTATAATTCACCCAAAATGGGTGGTAATTGGTTAAAAAGTTTGGGGACAAAAAGTTCATGGATACAAAGTCCATTTTGAAAAGTTTTTCTAAAAGTCCGGACTCAATTTTATCATTGGACAATAAGTCCCAACACATTTTTATTGTCAGACAAAAGCTCTGAAAATACAATATAATATTCTATTACATTTTTACTTATAATTATATTAATAATTAATAATAAAATATAGATTTAATTTTTATTAAATATTTATCTTTTATTAAATATTTTTATAAAATTGTTTTTAAAGTAAGGTCAGTTGTGGCTCAACGGGGCTAATGCCTAATCGGGCTATAAAAAATACAATCTTTCGATTTTAAAGTTGATTTCATGAAGATTACGAAGTTTAATAGTAATCAAATGTTTTATAATGTTGGTTACACTTTAGGATACCAAACACAGCAGTTATCATTATTCAAAAACCTAATCAGTTATTTACTCATATTTTTTTAAATTTACGATAATTCAACGGTCTAGTAACTCACCTAAATTACTTAACATAATTTCAAATTAAGTAAATAAATGTTACTTTATATTTATAATATTATTTCATTTATGAATTATGCTAATTGTTAATTGTATGATACAAATGAGTATTAGCCGATTATGCATTTCCCCCATAAAGTTCCACACGTGGAATGTGAGACATGATTTATGAAGAAAGAGCAACATGCCTTATTTTGTTGAATAGTTAAAAAGACTTAAAAACATTGTTTGTGATTAAAATATTTATGAGTTACAAATATTCATTTTTAAATATGTAAATAGTTGACAATTAAACTTTGAATATGTGTTAACATTATATCAACCAAAACTTAAAAAAACTAATACCTATGTATTAACTATATACTAAAAAACTGATGTCTGTCAAACCTTGTTAAAATTAAAATAATTGGATTCTTTAAACGGAATTTCTTTGAAGATTTTTATTAGTTTATGGCACTTGCCCTGGCCTAGGAATAGCTTGTATACAACTGTATTAAATGTACCGGTTTTGCACTTACCCCCGTAGCAGGAAAAGTGTAACACTTTTTTTTTTTTTAGATTCTGAGTGGAACGATGAATGTATTGATTTTACAATGATGTGTATTTTTATTTTTTTATTTTTTTATTTTTGTGTCTGTGTACACGATAAGTAGTCGAAATAATGCTTCGATTTTCAACTTCGGTATCTTGTTCGATTGGAAAGTGAATATCGTTGGTGCATTGGGGAGGTCAAAATTTAAAATTCCCAGTAATTTTCAAAAGCGCCGTGAAAAACAAAAGAAAAATTAAGGAAAAACGGGAATTTTCATGCAAAATCGATTTTTCACAAAATTGAATTTGGTTTTTGGTGTAACTTTAAAACAAATGACCGTAGATACATGAAATTTTCAATGGTTGTTTATATTTCCATTTTCTATACACGATAACATTTTCAAAATATTTTGATTTATTTTGAACTGTTTAGAGACATTTTCATTTTCCATTTTTTTTTAGTTTTTTTCTAAAAATATCAATTAAATTTTATTTGTTGATTAAAAAAGCTTGAAAATTTAATAGAAGGCTCCAAGTATATTGTTTCAAAGGCAGATGAAAAATATTAAAAATCCTTAGTCACAGTTTTTTTTATAAGCATTTTAAGTTCAAAAATTGACAAAATATGGAAAAATCACGAAAATTAGCAAATTATTTTGAGTTAAGAATTCGTAAAAATTTTTCTTTTTAAATCTAAGATTTTAAATTGTAATACAAGATTCCTTATAAGATTATCTACCTTTATCAAACAAAAAATATCTATAAGAAAGTCAAATTAAATTTATATGATCGTTTGAAATTCAAATTTTTACAACATTGGATATTCACTCGATTTCTCATGTAGCGATTTCCTTATTTTGTTGTAATTCAAAAACAAATAACTGTAGATACATGAAAATTTTACTGATTGTTTATATTAGCATTTCCTATACACCATACAATTTTGAAAATATTTTGAGCTGTTTACGGACATTTTTAGTTTTCAATTTTTTTAGTTTTTTTTTCTTTAAATATCAATAAAATTTTATTTGTTTGGTAAAAACGCATGAAAATTTAATGCAAGGCTCCTGATATATTGTTACAATAGCAATTGTAAAATATTAAAAATACATAGGCACACATTTTTTTTATAAGCTTTTGAAGTTGAAATTTTGACAAAATGTATAAAATTTAAAATTGAATAATTATTTTGTAGTTAAAAATTTATAAAATGTTCAACTTTTATAGCTAAGGATTGAAAATTTAAAACAAAATTTCACGTAAATATTTAATTCTGTTACCAAAAATTCTAAGAAATACATAAGCACAGTTTATTTTTATAGTCATTTTAAGTTCAAATTTGGACGAAATTACATATTGTATAACGCGTTATAAGTACCTAATGGATATTGTGATTTGATTAATTTGGAATTTATTATAGGTACCTACTATAGGTCAATTTTTTTTTAATACCATATATAATATTATGTCTTATACCTAGACTGACATACCGTCTTCGCTCAGAATTGTTTTTCTTATACAATGATATTGTATCATTGAATTCAAATTTAATACCATCCATTATACAGTGACCCACCTGTAATCTACTGTACAGCAGAGCGACATCCACTTACCCACCTTTTTAAACACAAATTTGAATTCCTGATACGTTCATTGACATTAATGGATCATAAAATATATGTTCCACGTAAGAATACAGTAAGATCGTTTGTTCCATTAAACTGAAATTTTACAAAACCACACTGCTGTTACCACACCTGACCTTATATATTTTTTTTAAATTGCAAGTCATTGTGTAAGTAAAAGTAACTTATTTTAAATTATTACTACTATGTAGTGGTTGATGTCTGTAATGACTATTTTTTATGAATTGTTTATAATATATTTTGTAAAAACCAAAAGGTTTACATTTTTTCTTATATATTTTACATTTTACTTTTATATTGACTATCATTTTAAATTTTTATATAGAACTATATTTGTAAACTTTAGGTAAGTATAAGAAATAGTAATCAGACATAATATTTTATTAATATTGTATAAGAGAATTAATTACATATTTTAAATGAATATTTATTATAAATGAAATATATATTATATATAGGTACCTATATAATATCATTGATTATATATACCTAATTAAAAATTAAAATGTAACAGAATATTTTTAATTTTCCAACTTTTTTCAAAACTGACCTTTTTTCCGTGGATTCAATGTCCAAAATTATAATGTTTCAAAATGTCTAATCCCTCTATCTGTACAGAATAATGATAATATTCGTCCAAAGTACACTTATCATATTTAATGTGATTTAGTATACAGCTGGTTTCTGAGATTGATGTGACACAATCAAGCCCAGATTAAGATAATTTTGGACGTGAGGCCAAACAATTTTAGGGGCTCATAAACATAATCATAATATCGGCGACCCACAAATAATTTCAGAGATAAAATTTTGTTTTTACTTTAAAGGTATATTATATTTCATTATTTTCATTATTTAAATACTTTTTTATAAAATGTAAATGTTTGAACAATGAACATAATATAGGTACATAATAAATTATAAATATTATTGTATGAATGCGTTCATTATTCTAGGTAGTATTCAAAAGTTAATATCAAAAATTATATTATTTTGTTTTCATTTTTATCAATGTTATGTACTGTAAAATTGTGTATAATTAATTAATAAATGTTGTAACAGACTCCCTACTCTTACAAGCTATTGCTCAGAAAAAGAAAGAGAAGGTATACATTTTAAATGTTAATTTAAATGTAAATATTATTATGAAGAAGTTGAAATAAATTTATATTATTATTATTATAATTAAAAAACGGTTTTATAGCCAAATCTATAATAACTAGTAATAATGATTCAATCATCATTCGCCGTAAATTCGTAATCAACGGTATTCACCATAGTCACTACTCAGGAATTCCAAAGAATCCCATTTCCTTACCAATTATCTTCCTGCTTAAAATAGACGACATTGTCGATATTACAATAGCATAGGTGATAATAACATAATTATCCATTATTGATATTATATTATAGTAATATTTGACTTTAGGAAACTTTAATATATTTTATTCAAATATTTCTAATTTAATAAAAAAAAAATGTACTATCCGCTAGGAGCCAACTATTGTTTGATATCCGTTGTGGCCTGTGGACCCGGGACCATGGCCCCATCTGCCCCCCCCCCCTTAATCCGGACTTGCACACAATAGATTTTGATGCAAAACTCAGTTTACATTATTTAATTTGTGTAATATAATAAATTCATCTTAAACTATAAGTAAAAGTAGTTTGGAAACATACTTAAATACTTAATAAGTAATAGTAAATACTAAGTTACTAACCTTGTTCAGTAACAGGTGACTGTTGCCAAACTGTAGTTTGTGGTTGAACAACTTGTTGATTGTTCACCAATGTATTGCTTACAGTTTTTGTATTGGTTGGTAACCCAGTAGTTACAGTTCCACCTGCCATTTGTTGTTGTTGCTGTTGTTGTTGTTGAGCCAACAGCTTAAAGAAAAGTCAAATTATAACCACTATAATGGCTTTGAATACAATAATTTATGATATTACAATTATAAAGATGTATTACTTGTTGTTGGCGTATTTGATTCCACTGTGCTTGTTGAGCCGGTGTCATCCCAGTAGACGATATCAGTTGATGATTGAGAGTACGAATCACAGTGGTCTGACCGTTGGGTGTTGTTGATGGTCTGACAATATTTGTACCTCCAGCCACACCTGCAGCCTGCTGTTGGCGAGCCTATAAGATAATTATTATTCTTTATTGATATAGAATGGAATTACAGTCAGTATCATCTATAACCACGATCAGGGGATCATTAAAATATGTTGTTATAACCAGATTTCGTTATAACTAAATCTGATTTTGTATATATGTATAAACTGAATTTGGCCAGGACCTTGAAAATAACATTGTTATACCCCATATGTCGTTATGACCAGTGTCGTTACAGATGGTACCGACTGTATTTAGTGTCAATCTTACATTAAATTGTTGCAAAACAAGGTTCCTTTGTTTTGTTAATTTATTAATAAATGCCAATCGTTCAGCTGGATTCATCGCTTGTATTTGCTGGTGGGTTTTTGCATCCATATGTATCATCTGTTGTGGCCCGTGCTAGAAAAAATTATTGTTTATAAATACTAAGCTATTAAATAAATTATGAATGGTAAAAAAGTGATCAATTACCGGAGACTGCTGTGACCATATTACTTGTCTTTGATCCATTGGCTGTTGAATAGTTCTTTGAATGGTTAAAGTTTGTTGTGGAGGCCACTGTGTTTGAGTAGTTGGTTGTGTACTTGCATTATTCATATTTACTGTTGGTTGTTGTCCAATAACTAAGGTTTGTTGTTGTTGAATTTGTTGGGATTGTTGCTGGTTAACTTGAACACGTGGCTATACAATTATTAAAATATACACATGTAACAATATAATATAACAATTATAGGTCCTTAACGAGTATTGTTGAGACTGTGTCCACCCATAAGAAATAGTATTACAAAATAATTAAAAATACCAGTATTAATAAATAGAAGTGATAAATAAGTAATGAGTAATAAGTAATAACTAATAACGATAACCGGAAACTTAGTAAGATGCTCTTTCAAAACTCATAGTTTAGATCTAAATGTGTTATCGGATATGGCTGATAGAATAATTCACATTGAATTAAGTTAAGTCAACAAGACTTTGGGTCTTCAAGGGTACACTGTTGTTGTTAAATATGTATCATACATTTTTTATTTATAATTTAACATCTATTTATTTTTTATTTTTAAATTTGACTTTTTATAACAAAAAAAAAATAGGATACTAAACCAGTTTTATAAAAAAAATAAATATGTAATCTAAAATAATATATTTTTTTTACATATTATTTTATAGTACAGAACATTTTTGGTATCCTGAGACAGTAAGATAGATACTCACAGATTACTACTTATAATAATATTTAAATATATTAATAAGAAAATGTATCTAAATAATACATTACGAGCCAGATACGAGCTTATAGCTCAGTTGGTAATCATATCAACTATTATTTATGTAATTTATTGTAATTTTTTTGGCTGAATAAATAAAAAAAATAGTACCATATTAGATGGTGGATGAGCCATTCGCCATTGAGTTGAAACAGTGCCACCACCTTGTTGCACAATGCGTTGTTGAAACATTAATCTCTGCTGTTGTTGAAGTAGGAGTTGTTGTTGCTGGTTAGACGGATTAGCTTGAGTCTGTTGAAGCTGTTGTCCATTCGATACTATGCAAATCTGAGAAGATTGTGAAGACTGGGCATTTTGTAATAGAGGTTGTTGTTGTTGTTGTTGTTGTTGTTGTTGTTGTTGTTGTTGTTGTAAATGAACTTGAGCATTTTGAGTAACTTGCTGAGGAAATTGAACTTGTTGACCATTACTTGTTTGAAATTGTATCTGCTGTGGCTGAATTTGTTGAATTTGTTGTCCCGGTTGCAACTGGTTAGAATGCTGTGGATTTTGTTGTAATTGAACAGTTTGTTTCTGTAACTGGGCTAGTTGACCCTGCTGTTGTTGACCTTGTTGGATTTGAACAGTTTGCTGTTGTAATTGAGGCATTTGAACTTGTTGTTGAGGTTGACCCTGCTGAATTTGAACAGACTGTGGCTGTAACTGAGGTAATTGACCCTGTTGGATTTGTACTGTTTGTTGCTGTAACAGTGGTATCTGGTTAGGCTGTTGGCTAGATTGAAGTTGCTGGACATTTTGTTGTTGCTGTTGACCTGACTGAATTTGAACATTTTGTTGTTGCAATACGACTTGTTGTTGTTGTTGTTGTTGATTTTGAAGTTGTTGGCTAGGAATAGACTGCAGCTGTTGAACTTTTTGTTGCATTTGAATGTGTTGTTGATTTTGTTGAAGTGTTTGTTGTTGACCTTTTTGCATCATTTGAAGATGAGTTTGTTGTCCCTGTTGCATTTGCATATGGGTTTGTTGAATTTGTTGTTGATTAGGTTGATATTGCAACTGTTGTCCATGTTGTAACTGGATTTGTTTTGATTGTTGCATTTGTTGAGTGCGAATTTGTTGTTGGAATTGATTTTGTTGTTGAGGCATATGCATTTGCTGCTGAGATAAAAGTTGATTATTAGCATGTGTTTGCTGTTGCAACTGTAATTGTTGAACTTGTTGTTGTGACAGTCGTTGAAGTTGTGGGGTAGACATTAATGACATCATTGGTTTTAGTTGAGTAGTATTTGATTGAGCTACTTGAGACGATGGGGTCTAAACAATAAAATGAAAAAATATTGTATATTAGTTAAATTACCTTATAATAAGCGTAAAATAATAAATTATTATAAATATAATAAAAAAATGATGAAGTTAACATTCCAATTACATGAACAGGTTGAGATGTTGGTGGTGTGGGAGGTTGATTCCATGGTAAACGTTGTTTTAACTGTTCTAAACCCTGATTTTTAGGAACAACACCTCCAGGTTGTTCAACAGGTGCATCAAAATCAGCAAACCCAGTAATTGTTGACAAGCCACTAGTTTGTAATTCTAATACAAAAAAAAATTTTAAAAACAATATAAATTTTCATTCTTAATTAACATAATAATTATGAAACATACTAAAAGATTGATTTGTGGGTAATAATTTGGGCATGACTAGAAGTCTAGGATGATAGTTAGTTTCAGGACATAATTCTTTGTTTTTTAAGCAATCAATAATCCAATCAGGTGTTACAATTTTGATCTTATCTGAACCACTTGATAAAACAGCATCATACTTTTTCTAAATAAAACGGTATTTTTTTCAGTTATTAATTCAATATTTTTATTAGGTAATAAATTATAAAACAAACAAATAAAATAAATAATTCAATAATTCATAATATTTCAATTTCATTAGATTTTGGATAAAATAGTAACATAAATAAAAACCATTTTACATTTATAATTGTTTAGTAATAAAACAATGAAAATACATAGATTAGTATATGATATTAAAATTAAATTATATATAGTTATATAGTAAACTACCTTTATAGTTTTATCACGTAGCAATGTGCAATTAAAAAAATAACAATTAGTCCAATAAATAATAATAACCTACCTATATACTTATAAATAAGTTTTTTTTAAAAATAAAATATGTAACATTTTAATTCTGATTAGTTATGACTTATGGTAGACTATTTCAGTTGGTATATTCTATTGTGTCTGTATCATTGTGTATCAGTGGCGTGATAAATGGGGTTTTATGACGCCTAGGCGTCCTGGTGGATTTTTTTTTGGGGGGGGTGGAGTGATTGGGTACATTATGTTAACCAATAACATACTACAAAAATTAAAATATTTATAGTCACATAATAATTATATGTACTATATATTATATTAAGGGGATAAAGAGGGGGTAGGTACTCAAATGCATGCTGGGCATCAAGGCTTATAAATGTTCACCACGCCACTGTTGTGTATTGATACAAATTAATACATTGTTAAATTACTATAGAATGGCTTAGAAATTACATAATATATGTATTAATTAATTAATTATATAATATATATTAATTTAAAAATGATTAATAATTATTAGTAATTAGCAGGAACTGGGACTTGAAGCAATTCAAATTATCCAAATAAATTACATTTAAAAACTTCTTAATACTCAAATGATTTAAGACCAGTTAGATGATGCATTGACTTATCAATAACTATTTAAGATACTAAATATTTCAGTTAATAAAATAAATAGGTACTTTAGTAAAGATATTATTTTTTTCCTTCATGAATTTATTAAAAAATGTATTATTAATTACCCCAAATGGTTTGGTAACCACCAGATGAGTAGTTTTCTTAAGGTTCAATGTTAGTTGGAAAGTACCACCGTTAAAGGTGACTAGTGCCCATAAGATCTTACAATCATTTGCAATCTGTTGAGATACACATACAATTATTCCTCTAAATATATTATTATCTTCAAATGGATTAAACGGTTTTGTTCTGAAATTATATTATTAAGGAAAAGACACAAATTATTGGCACAAGTGTTTGTATCATCTAAAATGAACATATAAAATAAAAATTGAATGATATGTTATGTTATAGCTCGTGTTATGGTGTAAAATTAATCAATTTTAATTAACTAAACATTTTTATGTAATACATTATAATATGATTGTAAGAATTTAATTTTAAATACAATTAAAAAGTTATACTTTTAATTATGAAATGTAATTATTTATTAATTACTTTAATTGTGCTTGTAGATAATTCAGAATGTTTTTTAATAAAAGGATACGGTAGTAGTTTATTGCACAAGGCAGACATACGGATCCATTCTGGAGTTACGGTAGGAACATCATATAATTCTCTTGCAGCACTAACATCATCTTCTTCATAATTTTTTCCGACAATACAATGTGTAACTGAATCAGATAACAAACGTGTTGATTCGGCATTGCTGTTTTTGAGCACCATCAATGCCTAAAACAGTAAAAACACCAAAATTAACAATTCCGTGTGCATACTACATGGTACTTACTTCATCTCCAATCGAACCACTAGCAAAATAGACAATTTTTTCAAATAATTTAAGTTTATTGTCGCCATCCCGCGGCATGGAAGAGTTTCGGGATTCGTCGGCTTTTACAGAAGTATCCATCACAAACAATAATTTTCTAATAAAATGTTAAGAGAACTTCATGGCTGTTTTAACTTCCAATAATTTCAGAAAAATGTTCCTAGTGACTACATCTGTATTTTGTAGTTTGCGGCATCACTTTTAGTATTTTTGTCATGAGTTGTACCATCTAGTTTCTAACTATATTAATATAATATTAGTATATTAATAATATAATAATATCATTATTCGTTATCCTACAACAATATAAACAATCGTTATCAGTAGACACATACAGTGCAACCAGCAGAAAAAACGAACGGAATCACAAAAATAATCCCATTTATTCCCATCACTTTTATTCTTATTTTTGATCAGTTTATAATTTTTAACATTTACAAATCTACAATGTAAAATGTATGTACATATTTGTAAAATTGTAAAATGAAATGTGACACGTATATTGTATTTGTAATTACTCTAGTCTGCTACACTCCGGTAAGTACCTACCTACATAGTTTAGGCAGGGGCGGACTGGTTATTTTTGGCCCGGGGTGCAAAATTAATTAGGGGCCCGTAATTTTTTTTCAAACCTACCTAAATTAGTAAAGAGCCCTAAGTTTTATAAGTAAATATAAAAAAAAAATTAAGAATAACATGTTGTTTATTTGTAGAGATGTTGAAATAAGGAATTTTATTTTTATTTTGCAGTATAATACCGTATTATACCAGTATTATACGTATACCGTATACCGACTGTGGTAATCGGGGGCCCGGATCATAAATACAAACGGGGGCCCGAGGTGCTACTTGGTGTATAGCACCCTGGGCCAGTCCGCCCCTGAGTTTAGATAGTAAGATATTAGATTATAATTAAATTATATATGAGCTAGGTACCTACTTACGGCTATAGGTACTCATAAGTAAAATTATATTAAATTATTAATTTATATAACTAGTTAAAACAAATCAAATCGATTTATAACAGCATACTAAAATATTACGTGCATAAACTAAAAATATTAAAATATAGGTATAATACGAAAAAGCTCACTTGTATTTGTATTACCTATACTATACTATTTAATCATTAAACTATAGTTACTATATAGTAGGTAAGTATACTAATATACTATAAAGGTATTATATTTTAAGCCTAAATGTAGTCACATTATATATTTATTTTAAACTAGCTGTTCCGTGCACTCCGTTGCGCGTAAAAAAATATAACTCTTAAAATATTGTGATTACTCAACTCCTTTTAAGTGTAACTCGCTGCAGTAAGTGCAACTCAGCCACCTTGGTAGGCAATGTGTGAACATTCGATTTGACGCATGCTTGTCCCTGGTGTGCCCAAATGGGGACTAATAACAAATAAATACAAATTTCTACTAAATATTTCTCCTGTAACCAATAGCAACCATTAATAAACAAAAATTTCAATCGTAAATCTCATAATCCCCGTTTGAGCCCCTACCGGTGGCGTCCTGACACGAATATAATTGGCGATACGTTCTTCTTCTCGACGAAAAGAATGTATTGAAAAAAAAATAAATTGAATCGGTCTAATATCTCTTGAGAAAAATGGTCACGATTATCCCGCCACTTAATTTTATTATATAGATTTTAAGTTATATTAAGCCTATATATACAGTGATTTGACTATTGTTGCGCTATTAATAGACATTTAACATTTTTTACTTTCTTAATTTTTTTCCTTTTTATATTGAAAATTTATTAAGTTTCACGAACTGAGATCTGCTTGTAAAATAAAAAATTTTCCAAGATAGAATTGGGTACTATACCTAAGATCATCAGCTGTTCTATATAAAGCCAGTTGTTGTCTTTCTAATCAATAACTTTTGTGAAGCCAGTCATAATGATGTCGACTTGAGGGCCAGATTCTACACACTCAGCTAGTGTGTTAAATAATGATATTTTTTAGTTATTATGCAGACTATTATAGTAAATTGCATATTTAAATCAAAATTTATGTAATACTGTGAATTCCTATAGAAACTTACTCACTACCCGAAATCAGCCGTATATCATTTGCGCATCATCTGTTTACCTACCTGTTTTAAAATATCGTACATTGTCTTATTCTATGATCATTAGCACATCAGCGGCAAATTATTGTTTACTCATTGTCTATTTACCTGCAAAAAATTATCGTAGGCGCATCGACATGCTGAACAATAGAAGAGTATGATAAATAATTTTCGAATGAAAATTTAATGATTTTCATAAATCTTATAAAAAGTTTTATAAGTTTGTTTTTATGTAACAATTAAAAATAAATTGCATTAATTCAATAATTGAATTTTAATCATAATTATATAAATGTACATACATATAATATTATATAGATATAATGAATAATATAAGGTTTAAAAAATAAAAATAATAAATATACATCAGAGCCATAAGTTTTTGTTAAATAAGCAATTTTACAGTTCATATTTTGACACAACATCAAAATCTCGAAAATATGCAAATTATTTTGTAGTTAAAAATGTTAAATTTTGAAACACTTACTCCAAAAACAAATACAAATATGAATATGATTCGAATAAAAGTGAATAAAAAATAATTTGTGTTCAGTTCAATTATAGGCACGTTAGTAGGTACGTTACAATCATAGTTATAATACAAATATACTTACATAATATATAAATATAATATATATAGTTTGAGTAAAAATGAATTAAATATAAATTGTGTTTGAATATAATCTAGTTGTCGACGTTCAGGACCCCGTTGTAAATTATGGATACCACTAGATATTTAGAAAACATCTTGTGCTTTTAGGTAGGCACCTTTTTTTCAGTTCTATGGTTAAATAATATTGATGTGCATAATATAATGTTCGACCTTTTAAACGGTCGGTGTGCTAACGACAGGGATGGATCCAGTGGCCCAAGCCCTACCCCCAGACATATTTTTTTATAAATATAAATATTATACATTAAATTACAAATAGGTAAACAAAATCTAAACTTTTTTTCACACTGTCGCTTTATTTATTAAATAATCAATAATTTATTGATAACATTGATTAGCTATACGGCTATAGGTACCTATACCTACTATTATGAAAACATTTTTAGTAAAGTATAATATTTTATTATAATTGTATTTGTGTTGTAAAAAAAAAATGTTGCCCCCCCCCCCAGATATTTTCTCTGGATCCGTGCCTGGCAAACGATGTATACCTAACCCAAAAATCTAACGATGCACAAATGTCTTACAAAAAGGTCAATATTAACAATAGTGATGCGCGAACGACAACCGGAACCAAAATCACAATTCCCTTTAAACATGTTTTTAATGTTTCTATATATAGGTACCTATAATATGTGTATCTTTAAAAGGACGTAACACGCAGGCATGTATTATCTCCGTCTTACAAGTGCGTATATTACATACCAAATTTACGTTCAGCAAATCACGTACAGCTTCCTTAGCTTAAAAATTATAATGACCTATTAGGTATATGAAACTTGATGGTAAGAACATTATCTGTGTTCGTATGTGGGTTTTTTACGATGATTACATTTTTTCTAAGTGTTGCATATATATAATATAGGGTAAATTAAAAATGCTCATAATACTCACTTTATAAAAACTGAATAAAATTATCATAAAAAAACCACGTACAAACACAGATAATGTTGTTATTCTAGTCTTCATGTACGATGTACCTACCTACCTATTGAAATATACTAATAAATGACAATGGTATCATAAAAAACAATTAGGTAAATCAATGATTAGAGGAACTAACCATATAGGTAATACTATATACTTTAGTACATTAATACTATATATGCATTGATGTACATCATGTACTGTGTGTCTGTATTATTTATTATTTTTACAATGTTTATCAGGCTTAAATCATTCGCGGTCACACTTGTTAGTTATTACCAATTACCAATTGGACATGCCTATCACGCTGCGCCTTCTTTACATGTTAAAAAAAATGTTATGTTATTATATTATATTCAGTCAAAAAGCTTGACAATTTTAAACAAGATTTTTTATACAAGTTACACATATAGAAAATTAAAAATATCAAAATACATAGGCCTATTAATGTACGCAAAATCTTTTTATAGCCGTTTGAAGTTCAAATTTTGTATTTTTAAACTCACGAAAATCTTCAAATATTGTTTTGTAGTTAAAAATATATATGCTAAAGTTGTTCTTATAGCAGCCTAAACATTTTCAAAATATACATATAGATACAATTTTTTTATACACATTTTAAGTTATAATGTCGACAAATCGAATATTTAAACAAAAATAATGATTTTAGTTTTAATTTAATAAATAGTACCTATAATAAAATATTCTTATAGAATTATAGGTATGACCACTCACAGAATCGTTTTTCACATGCAATAATATTTCATTGAATTCAAATATACAGTGACCTACTCAATGATTGCTCGACAGTCGATATCTACTACTGCAGAGCTACTATTTCCCAATTTTATTTTTATTTTTAAAATAATTTTTTGAAGCTAAATAACAATTATTATAGGTACTTGATGATAATACTTGGTATAAACAAATTATACCTACATATTTTAAAATGTTTAATGTTATAATTTTATTATAAACGATATAATACGTTATATAATTAAGTAGGTACATACATGAATCGCTGCACCTATATTATATATTTCGAATGGTGTCCAAGTTAAGTTTTAACTTAATCCAAACATTTTTACCTAAACATTTTAATTTAATATTAGTACAATTATATTATAATATATTATAGAACATCACAAATTATTTTAATAAACATTTGTGTTGGCTACACTACAAAAGAGTTAAATATGTAGAACTTTCACTATAGTTCAACGTACACAAGTATAACGATGACCAGTGTCCATCTGTGTTCGTAATTGTTGATCGAATAATATATGTACTGCTGCAGGACCGGTGACTTCAATGATATTCTTCGAAAAGTAAGATACCATACTTATCTATAAATTATAATTATACAATAATACCGCTAAAGCACTAACTATACAATAATAATATAATATTGCAAATCAAATAACAAACAGTAGGTAATAATAAAAATAATATACTAGCTATTATATACAGATACATTTTTATTTTTTGTAATTAATAAACAATTTTTAGATTTTCAAAAGTAGGTATTGAGCATGTTCATTATCCCCCTTAGTAAAATAGCTTATTAATATTTTTATTTTTATTTGTAACATTTAGAAAGCTATTCCAATGAGATATATTTATTAACATTACAATTAATATTACCTGCCGTTTAATTTTTATTTAAAGAATATTATGATTTTTGTAGAAACCCACTGGTTTTAAGGATAATACAATTATTAGTATAAATTATGGTACAATACATTTTAGAGTACGTATATATGATACTATACCTATAATAATGATGTTCGTTAACATATTTTCTACTGGTTGCCCTTGAATCTTCCTTTCACTATACAATATTTAATTATTGTCAAATAATATCATACACTTAATGATACTATTGCGTATTGTACAGATGATAAATTATAATACAATACTTTCTAAACAATATTATTGTTGTTATTGGTACAGTTTAATTAAATGTGTAAACATTATACAACATTATATACTAACATTTTATTTTAAATTAAAATAACCTGAATGCAAACATTAAAGAAATATACGACAATGTCCACAGTTATTCACAATGAAAAATATTCGTCAGTTTCAAATTCATTCAATAAGATGGCGATCGACAGCTACACAGCATGCACATTCACCCCACGTCTCTGCGGGATCACCTGAAGCCCTAGAAGTAACTAATGATCTTATCACAGCCAAACACTATAGTCAGGTCCCAGGACCCACGCCATGGCCAATTATAGGAAACACTTGGAGAATGTTACCAATTATAGGTAATATCAATATTTAATATAATATATAAATTAGCTAGGGCTCGTTACATGCACTGTACCTAATACAACTCTGAAATATGAATGCAACTATGCTCCTATAAAAAAATAAATACATATATGCTAAATGGGTTATTATGCAGTAAAAAAACCTTAAATTATTCGATAAAAGCTCATAATAGGAAGAAAACAATTTTTATCAATTTCTTTTAGATTGTGAGCGGAGCGATTCGGTTCATCTAGAATCTATAGTTGTTGTTTTCGGTAGGTTAACATTTAAAATTCCCAATAGTTTTCAAAAGCGCCGGAAAAAACAAAATAAAATTTAGGGAAAAATTGGAATTTTTACACAAAAATGATTTTCGACAAAATCGATTTTGGTTTTTGGTGTAACTCTAAAACAAATGCCCGTAGATACATGCAATTTTAATTTGTTGTTTATATTAGAATTTTCTATACACGATAGAATTTTCAAAATATTTTAATTTGTTTTGAACTTTTAGCGGATATTTTCAGTTTTCAACTTTTTTAGTTTTTTTTTTCTATGAATGTCAATAATGTCATTTGTTGGGTAAAAATACTTGACAATTATATATTGTTACAATGGCATTTGAAAAATATTAAAATTCCGTATAGTCATAATTTTTTTTGATAAACATTTAAAGTTCAAATCTTAACAAAATGCGTTTTGTTTTCCCTAATTATATTAAAAAGTACAGAGAAATTTCTACTTTTGACCCTCCTAAGTGGCTCTCTCGGAGCTCAGGAATTGAGATCGTATCGCCTGAGCCCTTGAAACAAATTTCTATAATATTATACTTAGGACTTAGCTTTGTGTTTATGTTTTACTATGATATAACAAGATTTATAAGTAAATGCCTAAACTTACGAGCCCTGGTTGTGGTATATAGTACATTGTATATAAATTATAACTATATTATATAAGTATATTATACTGTATAGTAGTTCAAATATTATATTTTTCAAGCTCAAGCGTTTAATTACTATATATTATGTTGAAGGCCCTTATCAGATATCAGATTTGGCAAACGTTTCCTACATACTGTACAAGCAATATGGGAAAATAGCAAAGTTGGGCAATCTTGTTGGTCGACCAGATTTGCTATTTGTTTACGATGCTGATGAAATAGAAAAAGTTTATAGACAAGAAGGCGATACGCCGTTTAGACCTTCTATGCCGTGTTTGGTTAAATATAAAAGTCAGGTTCGAGGACAATTTTTCGGGAGACTACCGGGTGTTGTTGGAGTGTGAGTGTTAGAACTAAAACAAATAAACAATATGTACACTTCACAATATTTATAATTATATTGTATAATAATGTGTAACATTATCTAAATTAACTATTTAGGCATGGAGAGGCGTGGAGAGAATTCAGAACTAAAGTTCAAAAGCCTGTTTTACAGCCACAAACTGTTAAGAAATATATTCAACCAATTGAAGAAGTTTCCGACTACTTTATAAAACGGTACGTATACGAGTATATAGTGCTGAATACCATACATGTATTATACCCATACATATATACCCAAAATTAAAAATCAATATATTCTCATCGCTGTTAATTAACGTATTACAATACTTCCCTAAATTATGATTAAAGGATGCAAGAAATGAAAAACGAAAATTCTGAAATGCCAGCTGACTTTGATAATGAAATTCATAAATGGGCTTTGGAATGTATAGGTCGTGTGGCATTAGACGCAAGACTAGGTTGTCTAAACCCGGATTTACCGAAAAATTCAGAGCCACAGAAAATAATCGATGCCGCGAAATACGCACTCCGGAATGTGGCCTTATTAGAGCTTAAGTACCCGTTTTGGCGATACTTGCCATCCACACTCTGGAAAAAATATGTTTCAAATATGGATTATTTCATTGAGTACGTATTTAACAAATTATTATACTACATAATCTATATAGATACCTACATGATTTAAAAAAATATATCTTTTAAATTAAAGTCAATGTCAATTAATAGTAGGTGCGTCAAAACAATAGATAGGTACATTATTTAGTATATAATAATATACACCATTTAGTATATTAAATATGCTAAATAATAGATAAGTTAACCTAACCTAATTAAACTTACTTTTCTGAAACCGAAAAATGGTCTACTAAACTACAAAAGTAGCACATATTTGTATCACGGATATAGGTACACAATTATTATCATGATAATAATTGTAATAATGTGCCATTATTTACTTATTTCTGTCTATTTTCAAATAATTACTTTAAAATTATAATTACAGGATTTTGAGGTATAAATTTAATATTTTTGAGTTGCTAACAACATAGACCTTTACCTTATGGCTTATACTGATAGTCAATAGACAAGACATGAGTGTATGGAAAACGTGCAGATAAAGGGAGCTTGTTCTTTACTCGTTTACCCATATATATGGCAGTGTTGGGTAGTACGGAAAATAGCAATATATAGAATATAGATAAATAGATTATTGTATTTTGTTATCAAGACAGGCTACATCACTGCGACATGTTTCCACACTGTTCGTGATGGTGTTATAAACAGTTCCTGTCATGTTAATATAATATGGCTAACAACGGCACAAATTATATAATATGCAAAATTATTATATTACAAAAAAAAGTAGGCAGTCAAAAAATAAAATGTCATGTATTAATATATAATATTATATTATTATCTTAACATTAAACGTGTATATATAATTATATACCTAAATATAGAATTCTTATAGTCGTTTTTGTAATAATAAATTATTAATATTTTTAATTTTAATAGAATTTGTATGAAGTACATTGACGATGCAATGTTGAGATTAAAAAATAAATCACAATCGGTGAATGAAAGCGAATTGTCTTTGGTTGAGAGAATTTTGGCAAATGAACCTGATCCAAAAACTGCTTACATATTGGCGTTGGATCTTATTTTAGTTGGGATTGATACGGTTCGTAAATGTTTATTTATATTTATTAGATATGTCTATATTTATTCTAATAAAATAGTAAGTTACCAATGCCATGTAATAATTTTAAATTATGTAAATTAATACCTATACTCTGTAGGCAGTCTTGTAAAGTATTTGAATAAATTAGTATTGGAATAAAAGTATTTGAATACTTATTTTGTATTCGAATACTATTTTAAATACTTTTTTCAAAAGTTTTCAAATACGTATTCTGAATACTTTTATTTGTATTTTTTATTCATTAAAAAAATATTTTTTTCCGATCTAGAAAAATAGTTTTAAATTTGTGACAAGACATTATAAATCATGAATATTAATTTTTTTCTTTAAACGAAATAGAATATTGGTCCATGATATGATTATTTTTATAAACACCAATGTGTTGTATAATTGTATCCCGTATGGTCCGTATCGGCCGTATCATATGTGGTAAAAATGTATAAATAACTTTTGATTACGTTGTATGTTAAATTATTAAATAATAAATGTTAATTACCAATCTTTCAAAAACTGACAAAAACTAGTTGTGAGAAAAAGTATTCTGATAGTATTCGAATACATTTTAAGAACTATTCGTATACGTATTCTGAATACCTTAATTCTCATTTATTCGAATATGTATTTCGAATACAAAATAAAAGTATTCTTTACAAGACCGTCTGTAGGTACAATTTATACATTTTTGAAGCGTATTTCCTATTTGCTTAATAAGTGATTATACTATATTAGGTATACATCCATATAGGTATTAATGTATTATAGGGTTATGTGCAGTTTAATCAAAAACCTTTTCGATGTTTGGGATTAACATTTTAGTGTAGCATTTTTCGAATGAATAACATTTTTGGTACAATTATAAATTATATTACTTTTAATGCATCTATCGCAAAAGCTGGAAATCTTTTGCGGTTTTGTATTATGCTACTTTCTAGTTAATTGTTAGGTCATTTAAATATGGCATATTTTTTTTACCGTAAAAATGTATTATAATTTATATTTTTATAACTAAAATTTACGTCTAAGTAAATAGTAATATATAATAGTTATAGTATTATAAAATATTTACTTACGCCCAGTAAAATAAACTGCTGTTTAGATTTCAATGGCTGTATGCTCAATGCTTTATCAAATAGCCACACGACCAGAAGAACAAGAAAAAATACATCAAGAAATACTGAAAATTTTACCAAATAAAGACGATAAGCTTGACGCAAGTAAATTAGAAAAGATGGTATATTTGAAAGCGTTTATCAAAGAAGTATTACGGTAAAATTGTTTAAGCTTATGTAACACGTTTACGGTTTACTCACTGAATGATTATTATAGAATGTATTCAACTGTGATTGGTAATGGTAGAACCCTTCAAAAGGATATGGTGATTTGTGGATACAGAATACCAAAAGGTGTAAGTTTAATGTTGTAACAACTAACAATCATATACATAGTAATATGAATTAAACAAAAGACACAATAATAATTATAAAATGTTGAATTTAATTTATATTTTACTAATCAACACAAAAAAAAAACGATTAATCATTCAGTATCCCGAAATTTCTTGCATAACGGTTTCCCAAACTATAAAAATAAAAATGTATTAATTGTAACTAAAAAATTATATAATAAAAACTTACTTTTATCAAAATATGCAGTGAACATTTCTAAATTATTGATACCAATAGATTTTATATCATTGTAATTATTTTCATTGCTTTCGTTATTATAATATTTTATATTTTCTTTATTTTTATATAAATTGATTTTTTTTGTCCAATTTACGTTTTCCTCTGAATAATTATCTTTAGTTTTATCATATTTTAAATAATATTTTTTTGGGTCGATTTTATCTTCTTGTTTGTTTTGATCGTAAGATAAACCCGCAGAACTATTATTTATTGTTTTCGTGTAGTTTTGAAGGTTATAAGTTTGCGCGAACATCTTAGATTTAGAAGTTGATATCTATATAACATAGACATGATATTATAAAAATATAATGTTATACAAAAATTAAATATACTAAACTAATAATTAATAAACTACATAGAATTTTTATTTTAACATTCATTAAAAGTTGTATTTAAAAATATATTAACTTTCTTCAAAATAATGAGTGCTAAAAAATTCACACAGTATCATAACGAATTTCATTTTTTAAATAGATTCAGTTAGTCTTCCCAACAATTGTTACGGGGAATATGGAAGAATACGTAACGGACTGTAAACAGTTTAAACCTGAAAGGTGGTTGAAACAATCAACCGATTATATTCATCCATTTGCTTCGTTGCCGTACGGGCATGGGCCAAGAATGTGTCTAGGAAGAAGATTTGCTGACTTAGAAATGCAAGTCTTCTTGGCGAAGGTAATTCAAATGTACATAATAATATATTATAATTATAAATTAATTAAAATAACTTGTTTTAATTTTTATATTTAATCATCAAGCGAAGTCCATCCATACGACGTTCACCCTAAGACTTACTCCTTGCAATGATGTTTTCATAAACGGGACCCAAATTCCAAGTGCTCAGAACACTAAATATTTTGACCTAACCCTCGATAAAAGGCTCACATGGGCCCAGCATATTAAATCAAAAAGAATAAACTTAAACCAACGTTTACGTCTTTTAAAAAATCTCATTTATAATAACAGATACACTCACACTAGTACCAAACTTCTTATTTATAAATCCTTACTTAACCCATGTGGACATATGGACTGCAACTATGGGGAAACGCAAAAAAGTCCAATCTAAACAAAATTCAAACTTTCCAAAATCTCTTCGTAAATTATTAAATGTCCCTCCTTATGTTTTTAATCATACTATTCATTCAGATTTAAAAATACCTCTAGCGCATGAGGAAGCAAAAATGTATTACAAACGTTTCCACCTCCACTTATTATCTCACCCCAATCCGCTCGTTCGAAATCTCTCTACCCCAACTATCCCCGGAAACCCTCCAAGAAGGTTAAAACGAAAATGGTGCCGTGACTCGCTTGTATAAATCAAGTACTAAAAAATTAAGTATATTCATATAAAAAAATAAAAATAAAATAAAATATGTATAATACATATTATATAAATAAAAAAAAACGAGCGAAAGTGTCATTAATGGGTTGCTGCTCTCATCAAACGTAACATGTTATATATAATTTATTGTGAACTGTTATTATTATTAATATTAATTTGTTTTGATACCTTATATGTATATTCTGTATCACATTTACCTATTGTGCCTAAGGTATAGATTGTAAATTTCTCTTAAAAATAAAAAAAATATATATTTAATCTACTAATAATAAATGTTGTATCGTGACAAAAAGTGTAGTAAATAATATTTTATTTTGTATAGTTGATACGATCGCACAAGCTCGAGTATTTGCATAAACCATTGGAATACAAAGTAACATTCATGTACGCTCCTGATGGTGAACTTAAGTTCAAAATGACTGAGAGGCCTACGTCATAATAAAATCAAGACACCCACAAACAATTTCATATGGACAACAACTAAGACATTTTTTTTTGTTATTTGTTATAGTTTATCTTTATTACCTTATTATTATGTTTATTTTCTTGTAACTTTTGCAGATTTATCGTGCTAATAAATGTTGAATTGGATGGTGGATTTAAATTAATATCCATAACATCCGAATTCAATTTTTGATTTTTAGCAATATCCTGGTCCGTATACTTAGAACCTATGTAAACCATGCTTTTATCGTATTCGCCCTTATGAAACGATTCTATTATTGGTTTACTGTTCCTATATGTCAAAAGTTACTAGTAAAATTGTTGGGTCTCTATTCATGGTCGACGACCTTTATATTTTTCACAATTCATAAATACCTGATATATTTATTTCTTCTCGGATTTTCCGCATTATTTATACTGTAGGTATTTTGACCATTATGACTATAAAAACCCCAATTAAGTTTATCGTGGTAATCATTGAAATTTTTCATGTTGTAGTTTTGTATAGAATTGTCTGTATACTGAAGATGTTGACCTTAAATATCGACAAACAAAAAAACACTGTTTTAAAGTAAGCATAATACAATAAATTGTATACTTATTTAATATTTATAAATAGTACTGGAAATGAAATGCCCTAAAAAAAAAAATCAAATTATAAGATATTATGCACTGTATAAAAATACGTTAAAAAATATATTTACAGTTTAGAAACAACGTAATGTGTTGTACAACTGTGAAGTTTTATTCGGAAGACACTTTAAAATACTAAACTTAGTTAATATATAATAGAAGTATTGTTATTGCCTCTTTAATTATTTGTAGATAGAAAACGGTATAGTCGATGGTGGTTTTTATTGCTAACATAAATGTTTTAAGTAGGTATACTACGTTGTATACGTTTGCTTCAATAATAAATTGTGAAAAAAGTTCTATCACTTAAACAATTCTTTAAAAACATAAAAAAAATTGTCATCAAAAGTGTAATTTTCCACTTACGGAGTTGTGTTTTAATAAAACCCAAGAAAAATTATGATATTGCATCAAAATCACACCCCTATTTTATACGTACATACCTACGTATAATTTAAGAATTTAATGGCTTAATTTTTTAAAACTTTATTTGTTTATTTGTTATTTTTTTAGAATTGAGTTACCTATTAATATTTAAAACTAGATATTGATTATAATTATAAAATGGCAGTAATACCCATATGGCTTTAACATTATCAAAATGGATTTAATTGTTTTAAAACCACGTTAACTAAGTACCTGTTGTGTAATTGGTTCCTCTATTGATAATCCTTGTTTTAATATCATCACCCTTCACACTTCTGTCATATTGCAATTGTTCTTTATTTTGAGTTGTAAAAAAAATCGAATTTGAACATTGGTCTGCATTTTCGCTATCATTTAAAGGTGTGACTACTCTAACTGATTTATCACGTTGATCATCAGACTTTTCATTATTTAATTGACAATTATTTTTATCATTTTTTTTATGGTCTTGTTTACTACAAAATTCTATACAATTATGGTTTTCAGGTAAATGGTTAAAACGATTATTGTAACAAATTAAATTATAGTTTTTCGATCGACCAACAATCCGCTTTTTAAACACGTATGGCTTTCTCAGCTCTTTAGGGCTCGATGGTTTTACATCAATTAGATTATGAGATTTTTTATTTTTTCTCAAATCAATATCGGCTTTTTCAAAATTAACATCAACAACGCTATTTTTCAATTCTGAAAAGTCAAGCTTATAAATACTTCGTTTGTGCTTTGAATTTTTTTTTTACCTGTCTTTTTCAATTCTTTTTTGTTGTCTTTGCGTACTGTATGATTAACTCTATCATAATGTTTTTTCGAGAAATCGGTTGATTGTAGATTCATATCACTTACTTTGTCAGTTTTGAAAAACGGCTGTTGATTGTTTTTTGATTTCTTCTTTCTTTTTTTATGCCGGTTGTTATCTCCAATCTTTTCAGTCCGTTCTTCCTTTAATTTGTTTTCGATAATCTTTAAACCACAAAATTGTTGATTAGACAACTGTTTAAGAATATCAGTAATGTCAACAATGATCTTGATATTGTTTACAGATTATAAGCCATACAGCATATATAGAGTGTTACATAAATGATAAATACTTAACTGACAAATTTAATTACCCAATGATTTAATAACGTCTGTTTTATTTAATCCATTGATTATTTTTAATTCAATATCACTTTTTTTTTTAGTTTATTAAAATTAGGTCATTACACATACCTATAGTCAGTTAATAATTACATTTGTCAGTTATTTTCTGTTACACTCTTCATGGATATGTATAATTAGATATTCAATAAATTTCATATTAAAGTAGAAAAATGTACTTAGGATGGTAGTACGTACCATGATGTGATATTTTTTAGTCATTTTTCATATTTTAAATAGTATGTAAATACAATATATTATGCGGTATAAACTATTTTTTCAACAATTTAACATTGTTTATTTATAGCTATAGTTGCTAATGAATTCAATTATTACTAATTTTTAAGATTTTAAAATGTTGTAGATAAATAAATCCGATGTCTTCAAAATATACTTTAAATAATTTAATATAGATTAGATATAATATATTATTTAAACGCGTATTACCTGAAAATACTAGGTATATATTATTATATTATGTATATTGCATGATAATTAATTATTATTGTACATAAGTGTTTTATCAAGCAAAACAACAATCAACTTAGGTATTAATAATTTACTTAACTTCAGAGAAACGTATAGTTAACAAACTGGTTGCAACCGAATAACGCATATTTTTTATTTCTATCTAAAAAAGACCGCACACTTTATCGGTCATTGTATAACTAAACTTATAGTGGGTTAAAACCGCACACTATTTTTAGTGCGAAATAAGTAAATAACGGATAAGATAATAAGATTATGATACTATACAAGAATCATGCTAACACTAGGTACCTATACATATTATATAGACATTATAAAGTATTTTAGTAAAGACATTTTAGAGAAGTTAGTCCCCTCTGGAGTTTTTTCCCTCTTTAAGCCCTGACTATACAGCAGAACGAGTTCTCTGTTTTCTTTTCCTGATCCGATGATGTGTGTCAAGTCTGCCAAAATCACTAAATTTTCAATATATTTTGACTCTTTTTGAGCTGTATGTACATATTATATAGTAAATTGTAATATACACATTTAAGTTTCGTCTAGAAGTGTCGTTAAAACATTTTTTCTTGGTTAAAAACCTTGCAAATTTAATGGAATGTTCCTCGTAAGCTGAACATACGTTATTTTAGATTCTGAGTGGAACGATGAATGTATTGATTTTACAATGATGTGTGTTTTTTTATTTATTTTTTTATTTTTTTATTTTTTTTGTGTCTGTGTACACGATAAGTAGTCGAAATTCAAAGAAGGTGAAAAGATGGAGAAACGGGTCCAAAAGGGCATACTACGGTTCAAATCACCAAATGTGAAGACGAATGTCAGGCCAAAGACGAAGATCAAAGGGAGCACAATATCCAAATTTTAGCGGTGCACCATGATACACGAAAATATTTTTATTTCATGAAATTGTTTTCGTAGAATAATCTGATTGTTGCATATAGGTCCCTTCATAGTGCATTACCTTTGCCATGATTACATTTTAGATTCTGAGTGGAACGATGAATGTATTGATTTTACAATGATGTGTGTTTTTTTTATTTTTTTTGTGTCTGTGTACACGATTAGTAGTCGAAATAATGCTTCGATTTTCAACTTCAGTATCTTGTTCGATTGGAAAGCGAATATCGTTGGTGCATTGGGCAGGTCAAAATTTAAAATTCCCAGTAATTTTCAAAAGCGCCAAGAAAAACCAAAGAAAAATTAAGGAAAAACGGGAATTTTTACGCAAAATCGATTTTTCACAAAATTGAATTTGGTTTTTGGTGTAACTTTAAAAATAATGACTGTATATACATGAAATTTTGACTGAATGTTTATATTAGCATTTCCTATACACCGTAACATTTTCAAAATATTTTGAGCTCTTAACGGACATTGTCAGTTTTCATTTTTTTTTAGTTTTTTTTCTAAAAATATCAATAAAATTTTATTTGTTGATTAAAAAAGCTTGAAAATTTAATAAAAGGCTCCTAGTATATTGTTTCAAAATCAGATGAAAAATATTAAAAATCCTTAGTCACAGTTTTTTTTTATAAGCATTTAAAGATCGAATTTTGACAAGATTTAATAATTATTTCGTAGTTAAAAATTTATAAAATGTTCAATTTTTATATCTAAGGATTAAAAATGTAAAACTAGATTCCACCTAAGTAGTTAATTCTGTTATCAAAAAATCTAAAAAATACATAAGCACAATTTATTTTTATAGTCATTTTAATCTCAAATTTGGACGAATTCACATATTAAAAAACCTGGAATAACTATTTTAGTAATTTTGTTGTGGGTGTATATTATTGAAAATTCTAAAGTATACTATTATATATCTATAATAGTACCACGATTTGTTATTGATGTATAACGCGTTATAAGTACCTAATGGATATTGTGATATGATTAATTTGGAATTTATTATAGATACCTATTATTGGTCAATTTTTTTTTTAATACCATAGATAAGTATATAAGATACCTTATACCTAGACTGCCATACCGTCTCCGCTCAGAATCGTTTTTCTTATACAGTGATATTATATCATTGAATTCAAATTTAATACTATCCATTTTACAGTGACTGTACAGAGTGACATCCACTTACCCACCTTTTTTTTTATTCTTATTTTATTTTAATATAGTAATTAATAATTATTATTTATACTGAAATCTATACCACGGTCCTTACAAAACATACATTTTTGGTTACATCCTATGTTCATATTATAAATAAACCTTCATCCATGACTCTTAAAATAAATAAAACAAAATCATTTCCTTCATGAAATATTGTTTTCGTACAATAGTCTATAGTTGTTGCATAGATCCCTATCCCACCATTACCTTTGATTTACTGTGATCGATAAACGCAGAGGCGTGACAAAAAATAGTATGTGTGGCTCGTGCTAGGAGGCAATTTCAGTCTTGGTCCCACGACTGAAACAATCTCAAATAGCTCACTTTCCACCCTTGCCACAAAATATACTATAATATAATATATATTGTCTCATTGTATTTGTATTGTATTGTATTACTTAATCTTGTATTTGATAAAAAATTCTTTATTGTGTATTTCTAAAAAACGACGTTACCTGCAATAATTTATAATTATTATAAAAGTTTGGAACTTACTGCTTCCAAACATATTATTTTATTGGTATACTTTGAAGAGAGAAGCTCATTCTAAATATATTGATATATAAGCTCAATATTTGCACCAACATACATGTGTAAAAAATTATTGTCCACAATAAATTATTTTAATATTTCAATTTTCAAATAAAAACTGCGGAGAAATTGATGGGTAAAGCTGTAAATGCTTGATAAATAACTGAAAATAAGTGGAAAATAAATGAAAATTTAACTATGTGTAACTAATCAGAAATATATTTTTAGACAAACAAAAAAAAAATAATTTGTGTGAAGTATGCCAGAACCGCTATACATTTACGCCACTACTCGTGTTTCTTTATAATAATCAGCTACGTCCATCCGGATGGATCGTTGGGCAGGGGATAAACAATCGTGAAATTAGTGTCTAGCGATAATATCTTCGTTGCAATACCGTCCTTTCACTGCAAATTTCCTTTTTTCTGAACCGGACTGACGGGTCTTGGCGCGTGTATTATACATAGGTAGGTACATTACGAAATAAACATTTAAGTTAATTCATCCCACGGCGAAATTTACGAAAGAGAAAACCCTACCTACCTATATTGTAGGTACAAGCATCAAACTATTCGCGTTTAGTGTTAGTCGTGTATACTCATGTATTACTGTGTTACTAGTTGCGGAAACCGTCGTGATAAATTTATTATAAATTTCAGTTGAGATTATTTTATCGAGTTGTATAGGTACATGCAGGGATAAAATGAATTAAAATGAATACTACTACGTATAACTAATTAAACAGGTAATTGAAAAAAAAAATTATCTTAATATTATTATAAAATACATATAATATGGAAACTGCAGATCAGGTTTACTGATATTATTTATACACATTATTTTATTTATTATATTTTGTTTATAATTCTAAAATCCATGTAAATGCAAACCCACACACCATTTATATACAATAAATATTTATTTAAATATGGTAAATTAAAATCTAAAATTATTATAGGTACCTATATTATTCTAGTTTTATTTCAAAGGAAAACTTAAATAATAACCATAGAATTTTCGAAATACCTATTTAAAATATTAACGATTTTTCAGATTTTTTACATATTATTTTGATATTCGTTTGAATAAACTCTTTATGACAATAAACAATAAAGATTCATTATCTGGTGTTATGAATTACAACACAATATTTGTTCTAAATAATATAAAAACTTTTGCAATTGTCTTGAAAATCAAAAGTACAATACCTAGTACAGCTTTTTAATGTTGGATCAAACGGAAACTTATCAATATTTGTTCGTGATGAGAATGTGAAACGAAATCTAGGACAAATAAAGTTTCTAATATAGGTGTACCTACCTATATAATGGTGTGCCACGACACATATAATAGCACCAATGAATCGATTCGCTATAGGCCTGCAATCTATGTTCGTTATATTATATTCCTGTTGAGGAATCATTATAAATAGGTATTAAATTGATGTCAGCCATTGTATAGGTACATCCCGGTGTAAGTATGTTTTTTCATCACAGCGCGTCGTCATCAACCACGTGGTATAATAAAATAATAAATAAAATATGATCAATGCATCATTATAAGCAACGTACCTTAGATCGTATACTATGGCTATTGCATTATAAACGCGTACTACGTACCTATATGATCCAAACAATGGACTAATAATATAGGTATACATCGCATGCACGCAATCATTTGTTTACAGGTTTCGTAGACGCCCAATAATAAAAATAATAAAATGTCCGTTTTGGCCAGACGGTTGAGGAATTTAAGGATTACGGTTGATCATGCCAACAAGTCGACTGAAGTTTTTACGAGTGTATCACAAGGAGATGTAGATTTTGTCAAAGATTATTCGGAACTACCGGGCCCAAAGTCGTTACCGTTATTGGGCAATAATTGGAGGTTTATGTCATATATCGGTAAGTGTATACCTATACTCTATAGCTATATAAAAGAATTTTAAAATATAATATCAAGTAACAGAGTAAACAAATGGTTTTATTTTTAAGTGTTTTTCTTATTTAAATAACGTATTTGAAACACTATTTATTATTAAACGAAAATGAACTTATGATAATTATTAATATAATATACATATTATCAAAGGTGGGCATTAACTAGTTAAAAAGTTAAAGTTGAATTAAAAAGTTAATTTTTTTTAAACTTTTTAACTTAACTAGTTAGTTTATTTTCTAATCAACTTCCGAACTTAACTAGTTTAATTTACAGTTGAAATAACTTAGATTTTCTCAGTTGATTTTAAAAAAAATCCATCAAGTTAAAAACATTTTGAAATTTTTCGTTTTTACGTAAATATTACTATATCAGTATAAAATAAAAATAATCCAATACAAAAACACAAACATTTCTGTTATTTTTCTTGATAACATAATTTTGTGCATATTAATATATTTTATTAAGTTGTGAATTATATATTATGCGAGTTGCAATTATAAATGTTTTTAATAAAATTAATAATTTTAAAATACAAATTGACAATTGTTATGTTTTAATGTTATTGTTATATACCTTATAATATATATGAATATATATGTACTCATCGTCACGTATTATGACATTCAATTGCTATAAGATATAAAAAAATATATTTGTTAAATTATTAATTTGAGATGAGTATATAGTTTAAATTAGTAAATAATAGTAAAGTAAAAGTAAAATGGTATACAGTGTGCATTATGATAAAAGTTCAATAAAATTGTTTTTTATAATTTATAAATTAGAAACTAGAGAGACACATTCACTCTTGATGTGATTTACATACTAATTTAAAAAAAATAGATAAACTTTTATAAACTGAGTTAAGTTAATATTTTTTTTTATATTAACTTTTAACTTATCGATCTTGTATCCTCTTAACTTAACTTAACTTGAGTTATTTATTTTTATTAACTTGCCCACCTTTGCATATTATATACATTTTAAAGAATAATGTAATTACTAGGTGTTTTAGTACTTGTGTCTTGTTATTATATTTACATTTTATAAAAAAAAAAATAATATGCAATCGTAGGTATTACACTTTACACATGCGTACATCATAACCTATACTATTTTGTAATATAATATTATGTTAGTACAAAGTAATAGAATTTCAATTATTCAACAATTATTAAAAGAAAGTAGGTATTAAGGCTGTTGAAATATTGGCAGCTTATTATAGTTGGAATGTTTGTGTGAATACATTAATGAGCATATTAGTGTGAAAGAACCAAAATCACTTAGAACTCTATACAAATTCAAATGCTTCTTTAAATTGCCTTAGGGACCCTAAGTCTATGTACTAATTTACTAGTATAGAAACTAATATAAAAGACAAACATTTTTTTTAATAAATACTATGTATTTTGTACCAGCACTTAATCAATTTAAACGTTGTCAAAACATTTGTATTTATTAAACTTTTTACTTGTTATGTAGGAAAAATATTTACCCAACGTTTACAATAAATTATTAATACACATTTATAAATATATTATATAGAATTGAAAAAAAAAATTTTATTTTTTGAATAATTTTTATTTTAAGGCTTGTTAAATTAAAATACCAAGAAAATGTTTTCATACATAAACAAGAAAAAAAGCTAAATTCAACTAAAAAACAGTTATCAGACATCGGGGAATGCGTAATAACTAACCTTCCACTTATTGGTCTTAAACCACGAAATTATATAGTGCTTCAACAGCTTTAATATAATATAGTATCTAGGTATATAATGTTATTAAATACATGAAACACTAAATCTTTCTGTGTGTATTTTCAAACATATTTAAAATAATAAAATTTTGATTTTGTATGATATATGTCTTATAAATACACAGGTGACTACAAAGTAACCGAAATAGACAAACTCTCATTGAGATTATGGAAAGAGTACGGAGATATTGTAAAAATCGAAAAATTGCTCGGGAGACCGGATATGGTGTTTCTATACGACGCGGACGAGATTGAAAAAGTATTTAGAAATGAAGAACTTATGCCGCATCGACCGTCTATGCCATCATTGAATTATTACAAACACGTTTTAAGGAAGGATTTCTTTGGTGATCTGGCTGGTGTTATAGCAGTGTAAGTGTACATCAGTCACGCGTGTTGATTATTAATTTATGCATATTTATTTTTATTTTTGAATATTTGTACCTATAATAAAAGTTATCCTTTGATCACCGATATAATATATCAGTGGCGTATTTACGGGGGG
>NC_042496.1:37051836-37069984 GCF_005508785.2 Acyrthosiphon pisum
TATATACATGAAAACGTAAACGTCACAGACGCGCGGTCAAAGGCCCGCATCCACGTCGAGTTATTCCGATAAAAATTACAAAAACTTTTCGTGTATACCAGTTCGCGTTTATTATTTTTATTATTTTTGCTCGCCGGCGCGCGTATATATGTTGTACCAATTGCTTTTTATTGCTCGGTCCACATATAAATATATCACAATATACAAGCACCCCACCCCCCCATTGACTCGTGTTAAATGTTGTGTTTTTACATGATTAATAAAAACAAATTTTATTACACGATACGGAGGATTTTGTACAAAATTTTAGAAGCTTCAGTTATCAACATTTTCAATTAATATAGTGATTTTTTTTGTTATCAGTTTGGTACTGAAAATTGTTGAAAAATATCGAGTTCATTTTTTAATTCAAATATTTTGTAGTTTTTTTCATTGCCAGTATCTACAGCCACTCCAGAGGTATCTTTTTCAACCTAAAAAAGGTTGAAAAGTTATCTAAGATCAACCCTGAATGAAGTAATGTATTTTAAGAAATATTTTTATTAAAGTTAGAACATAACTATATTAGATTCTGAGCGGAGCGATGAAGCTAGTGGTTTTACAATGGTGTTTATTATTTTTTTTTTTTATCCTGTATACAAAATTTTTACCAGAAGGAGTGCTTTGATTTCAATATGTAGTACACTAGTACTTATCTTATCTTTTAACAAATTGGATTAAGATGGTACTTTAAGCAGGTCATTTTTTGATTTTCTCAATAGTTATTTAATGTCACGGGAAAAACCACCGACAAATTACAAAAAACCTCTAAAAATGGGATTTTAATTTCTAACGCTTTGTTTATCATCATAGACAATAAACAAAATAGAGAATATAAACAAAAAATATATTTCAATATTAATTCAACGGGCTATAATAAATAATAACAATATAAAATATCCAGACTGACAAACCATATCCGCTCAGAATCGTTTTCCTTTTACAATGATAATATATCATTGAATTCAAGTGTAATACAATCCATCATACATTGACCCACTTGTAACCTACTGTACAGTAGAACGACATCCACTTACCTGCGTTTTTAAATTTGTTTTGTACATATTATTATTTAATACCAATTAAAAACTCGAAAATTTTAAATCGTCTTATAAATATGGTATATTTATTTAATAAAGAGTAATTGGGTGGTGTGAGAGGCTTTGCCCCCCACGGCTCTGTTTTCTGAAAATTATCTGGACCCTCCCCATAACAAATTCCTAAATACGCCACTGTAATATATAAATATATAATAGAAAAAGAGTATGTACATAATAAGCTATAAGTACTTACGTACATATAGTTTTATGTCTAACACATTATATTTAAAGAGCTGCACCTGTAATAAGACTATATATATATATATATATATATAAATAGCAATTCCTCAATGCGGGACCAGAAACTTATATATATATTCGTTACCTACAGTATAATAAATTCGAATTCCTGTATTCAATTTTGGACGACTCCACTAACGGTACTTACCTGTTTTATGTTATAGACATGGTGAAAAATGGTATGAATTTCGAACTAAAGTACAACAACCTATGCTGCAACCGAGAACAGCAAAATTTTACATTGGGACTATTGAAGATACGGCAACAGCCTTTGTCAATAGGTTAGTAAACTATTAAATTGTTATACTTTTGTATATCGAATTGTTATATCTAATAACCATTTATGACTTGAGTTAGGTTTAGGTATATTATCTCCGATGTCTGCATTAATTATTTACCGGTTTGAAAAATATAATATAATATATAGTGCCCATTTAACAGAATATATTAATATTATTTTATGTACCTATACATAAAGATAAAGAGTTACAAACCGAAAAAACTTAATATTAAAAATTATCATATAAAATAGACCAAATTTCATTGGTATAATTTTTATACCTGTAAAAAATATAAATATAAAGTTATACATTTTATTAATTTGTTCCTACAATCAACTACCTACATATTTACTGGTAAATCAGAGAAATTTACATGCACTCGATTTAAGTGGGCATGAATTTCTAACCCTTTATAATTGAATAACTTTTAAAAACTAAACTGCTTAAATAGGTAGTCGCCGCTTATTACTTGTTAGAAACAGGGTTAGTTGACTCATTAGACTACAGGAACAGGACCCAAGCAGGATGGCATCGACGTACACTCATATATTATACTAACACATAGGTAGTAAAAAAAATTGTCAATTTGACTAGTTATACTAGTTGATGCGGTATTATTGTAATATTAACTTATTCATTAAGTCAAATGTTCTGATCCCAATGAATCCAATAAGCGGCGACTACTGTAAATTTCGCTTACAATTTGATAAAAATTTGTTTTCCATTAATAATATTATTAAATTATTAAAATACAATATAATTTGTAACATATAGGTACTTACAGCTATATTATGAATTTGCATTGCCAAGTTAATATTATTTACTATAATTAAATTATATAAATTATATATTAAATATGTTAAATTATATTTAATTATAATTTTTTTTATTAATTTTAACCTTAAGTAGTTGTCATATATTATAATTTATAAATTAATTACCCATGTTTTTTTTTTTAGAATAAAAAAGATAAAAAATAAAGACCAAGAAGTTCCTGACGACTTTTTAAATGAAATTCATAAATGGTCGCTTGAGTGTAAGCCAGTTGTACAACGTACTAAATTGTTCTTTTAAAAATGAATACACAAACCTATTATTTTATATTTATAGCTATCGCCAAAGTGGCATTAGATCAAAAACTCGGGTGCCTCGAAGATGAACACGCAGTAGACTCGGATACGCAAAATTTAATAGATGCCATTAATACGTTTTTTGCTAATGTTCCCGAGTTGGAATTAAAAATACCATTTTGGAAATTATTTAGTACTCCAACTTGGAGAAAATACATAAATGCGTTGGATACCATTACCAAGTGAGTGTTAAATTTTATACTAAAAACGATTATTTAAAATTATTATACACATCAATATACAAATGATTATATGTAGTATGCAAACGGAAAAAATTACAATATGTCGACAATGACTGCCTATAGTCAGTAATAATAAAGACTGTCATTGGCGGAAATGGGGTTGGTCATTGGTGCTTGGGAGTTTAGCTAAAAATCTTTCGAGCCTCGAATCCATACCAAATAGGTTAGGTACCTACGTTTATAGTCCTTATAGCTGAAACGCGAATTAACTTATAAGGTCTTCCTATGCAAGCCTATTAATACATGATGGATCGATTGATTGTTCTGAGTTACTTTCAATAGTTAACTAACTCCTTGTAGGCTGTAGTCAGGCCCGCTATTCCTATCGTTTCTTTTTGCCATTGTGATCGACAAACTTTTCTAGTAAGGCCACTAAGACCCAGACCGTCCACTCTATAGGATGATGCGTATTGCAAACGAAGATCCGTCTTCTAATTTTTAAATTATTGTCCTAATGTATTATTTCTCTCTCTCCTTATTTTGTTTTTTCTATAAGTATGATTTGTTTTATCTTCTTAAAGTCAATGTTTTGTATTCTTTATCTAAATATGTTAAATTGATAACTGTACTTTGGGTTGTGGCCCGTATTGAAAATAAAATAAAATAAATAAAAATAATGATTTTCGAATTTTAAAAATGTTTAACAGGTACCTACTAATTAAATAATAAAAATAAATAAATAATTTTGTAGCATAATGCAATTTTAATAATGATACCTACCTATTTTGACTTTTGAGTGAAGTGAGAAAATGTACCTATAATAAAATTATAACCTATTGCATTTTAAGTAATTATTTAACTAATTACTGTACCAGTCCAGATACAAGTCTGTACTTGACTAATATTTTATTATTTGATTGTAATCGATAATATTATAACGAATTGTATTATTATTTATTTTTATAGTGTTACATCTAAACATATAAACCGATCAATGGATCGACTATTATCTCAAAAATCATTTTGTCCAGATAGCCAATCATCTTTGTTACAAAGAGTGCTTAGTTTGGATCCATCAAATCCTAAATTAGCTCAGATACTATCGTTAGATATGTTCATCGTTGGCATAGACACGGTGAGATAACGAAAATTTGTAACTTTATTACTGATGAATTTTAATTGTCAAAGATTTATAGACTTCTGCAGCTCTTGCGTCGATTCTTTATCAATTAAGTCGACATCCAGATAAACAAAAGAAACTTAGGGAAGAAATACGAACCGTATTGCCAAATGCTGATTCAAAATTGACTTCCAGCAAACTTGAACAGCTGCAGTATCTAAAAGCATGCATAAAAGAAACGTTGAGGTTCGAAATTATGTTTTAATTTTATGAAAAGTATTATGTATTTAGGTAGAATTTTAAACTGGATTACATAATGCGTGTAATTCGTTCAATTGTAGAATGTATCCGGTGGTTATTGGAAATGGTCGCTGCATGACCAAAGAAACAATAATAAGTGGATATAAAATTCCAAAAGGAGTAAGTATAATATAAAATTTTACTATACAACTATCTAAGTAGTACCATAATATTATAATAATAATTAATAGGTAAAAAAGTTGTACGTAAAGTGAACATTGTATATTTATGAAAACAATTTTAAATACCTACTTATAGATTATAATATGAAATTTATAATTTAATTTAATATTTATATGAAACTATAGATAATAGATAACTAGATAAGTGGTTAGATATAGATTATAAGTACAAATGTACTTACAATACTTAATCATAGTAAATATGTATACATTATATTACTAATAAACTCAAATTATCACTTACAATGTAGGATATATTAACATAGATTACCTAATGCATAGTATTAAGAATGACTAATGTCGTCGTAGGTACTAAATGTCCATTAGGATTTAAGAGTTGGGACTATAATACGAAATATTATAATTTTGTAATATAATTCGTATGCATTACCTAATCATACAAAATTTGTTTAATATAATAATTTAATTAGGTATGTAGGTAGATTATAATATTATGGGTTTATAATTAATTATGTTGTTTAATCATAGGTGCAAGTCGTGTTTCAACATTACGCTATTAGCAATAGCAGTAAATATTTTTCACAGCCAGACCAGTTTTTACCGGAAAGATGGTTAAAAGGAAGTGGATACAAACATCATCCGTTTGCCAGTTTACCATTTGGGTATGGCAAAAGAATGTGCTTGGGCCGTAGATTTGCCGATTTAGAACTTCAAACAGTTGTTTCAAAGGTACCAATATTGTGTGATCATAATAAATGTTTTACCCACATTTCCTATGAATAAAATATCATGATGATTTATTATAATTTTTTTTTATCATAGATTTTTCAGAATTTTGAAGTCAAATATGAGTATGGTGATTTGGAATACACTGTACACCCGATATACATGCCGGATGGCCCATTGAAATTCAAAATGATTGAAGACTAAATATTTTTTCTTTAAAAATTGTATGTCGATGCCAAATACTAAAAGTCTTAAACAAACAATGTAACATACAAAGAGGTAATAGGTACCTAAAAAATATTGAATAGGTACTTTAATACTATAGGTACTGCTATTATTTATTAAAATAATATGCCAAAATGTAAATAATATAAATATGTAGGTATATTTATGTTAGATTTAAATATGTAATATACTAGCTAAGAATTATTGATATTTAATAATAAATATTTTAATAATATTATTTATAATTCGTTTTGGAGAGTATATTTATTTTGAGGTTTTTCTCCAAATCAATAGGGATTAGAGGATTTCAATATTATAAACAATTTATTAAAGTACTTATACAAGTTATATAGGTAATACTACTAATACTACCATATTTCTAATAGTGTTAGTATACAAATAAGGAGATTAAGAACTCCTAAATTAAAAAAATATATTTATTATTGGCAAACACTGATTCAGTGGCGTATAGCCATGATTTTTATTCAAGGAGGTGGGGGCTGATCAATTTTTACACAGCGGTGATTTACCTAGGTTCTTTTATAAGTGTAACATGCAGATGCTGAAATTTTATTTTAGATTTTGGTTCCTATAACCCTTATCATATATTGATTTAATAATACACTTTTTAAATTTTCTTGATATTTCGTGGAAGGGGGGGGGGGCTACGCCACTGCACTGATTAATAGATTAGAACACCGAATACGACTATTGTTTTTAAAGCTTAAAATAATCCTGACAGTCCCTGTACCTGTACGGCTAGCGGCTGTATGATATACAAGTAGGTAACTAATAGTCGGTTCAAGGGGTAGTCGACATAGGCCCACTCCTTGGGCGGCACTTAGCTGCACTTTAGTAAGGGGGCGGAATTTTCAAAATTCTGATAATATATATTGTTAGGGGCGGCAAAATTTGATTTTGCCTAGTTCACTATTTTTGCTTAAGCCGGTCCTAAGTATAACCATAGTATAAAGAGTACAGTATAACAGACTATATAGGTACATATAACTGTAAATAATATACAACTGTAATTAATATTTTACATAGTATTATTGTTCTGTGATAGTAGGTGGTACATACCTACCTATTGATAACTCACTTAAAAATTAAAATATCGTAAAAAACCAACGAAAGAACACAGATAATGTTGTGACCTCTAATATCAAAAATGACAGCACCCTATTGAAACTAGCAAATTAAAATTATGTATGTCGTACATATGCAAGGCGGAGACAACACATACGGACGACGTCCTTCAAAAACCATAAGCAATGATGGGAAAGTTCTTTCTAAAAATGAATTAGTTCAAGACTTCAAGTTCAAGACATTAAATATGAACTAGTTAAAATTCTAGTTCATAATTTTTAGAATGAACTAGTTCGAGTTCTAGTTCAGTAGTTCATAGTTTTTAAAATGATCAAAAATTATAAAAGTTACTAAAGAAAAAAAGTATAAAAAAAATACTTGAGTTAGAAAAAAAAAAATACGTGAAAATACGTGTGACATGCGTGTTCACGTTCAAGTTCATTTCTTGAAAATCGAACTCGTTCATGTCAAGTTCACACAACATGAACGCGTTCTAATGAACTCGTTATTTCCCATCACTCACCATAAGTAGGTACAATATTAATTTGAGTTTTAAAGCGTTTAAAAATAAAAAAATAATAGGCCTTTCAGCACTCCTGGTGGACAATATACTGAACTAAATGCCGTCAAATTACAACTAATTTTTCGAGTTTACGACGCCAAGTGGTGACAACTGACAAGTGATTACTGATTAGTGAGTGATTACCGACAACGTCTTGTAAATAAAATTGTCATAGACCTTATGCTTAATAAAATAATAGGGTCTATGCTACTTGTTCTAGTTGGTCTGTTATATACAATGCAGTGCTACTAACAACTAACTATATAGTATATAGTGACTACACCGTTTTTATCCATTCAATAAAACTTTTATCATATTTACTCCTTAAATGATATTATACAGGGCTGTGAAGAGAGCAACTTGGGGGGGCCCACTATTTTTGACCAGTGACCACCAGGTCCTGTCATTAACTTTGGCAGGTAACTGTAAGGAGTAGGATACTTATCAAATTCTTATTTTTAATTGTTTCTTTAGTTTAAAGAAATTGACTAATCCCAAATTTCCGTTCTCTCTTAAAGATGTCGGACCTGGGGGAATTCCCTCTCCTTTTCGTCAGGCATAAATATACATATACATATATTATGTAATATGTATATGATTTAAGGTTATATCTACATACATCGTATGTAATGCATAGATATAGATAATAAATTTTATCTGTGGCATAGAAGTCTGTCGTGGGTGTAGTGTATAATAATATCCTATAATACTCTTGTTTCAGTATCTTATCAAATTATCAAGACATAATATTTTTATTATACTATTGTATATGTTATATAAATTATTAACTTACTATTTTACTATATAAAAATAGTCCGTTGGTCCGTGAGATACTTCATTAATTTTGTATTTCTGTGCACTATCCACAAATAGTAACTAAGCAACTACTACCAGGTTATACCTACTTGTCAGTCATTGATTTTTCTTCTCAGTTTATTGTTAATTTATCTTTCCTTCGAGAATTACAAACACAGCTACAAACTTGATTCGTAAGCTACAAACTTGAACCTAACATATCTATCTATTAGCACATAATAGATAAATTCAGTTACTAGTTATTACATAGTGTTTTCGTTATCTACCACACACCAATAATACACTTAATTCTTTTATTCTCAGGTGTCAGATTTACACTTGTGTCTTGTCTATGTTAATTATATTAAATTAGTAAGCTGGCGATATATATATATATAATTATTTAATACACATAAAGCTAAAATGTCTGCCAAGGTAAGATGTACTCAACTTTCATTTTTGTTACAATGTAGGTACCTAGATATTACTGTTGTATTAGATATTCTACCTATTTAAATCTAAACTGGTTGAGTTAATTACAATTCGACATAGTTTTGTATTAAATATTAAATGTTCTCCTATACCTACTTAATAATTAAACATATATCTTTGGTACCTCCTACCTACATATATTTTACAATATTTTATTTACTTTTATTTTTTAATTATATAGCTAGAATTTGCTGTTAAAATGTCATCTCCATCATGTGCTGATAAAATTGAGGATCAACTAGGCCAAAATGGAATTTCAAAATCTGACATTCATATATCCTATGAAACTGGAATCGTTACTATCACTACAGATCAACCGTCTTCCCTTATTTTGAATTCTATTGAAAAAACCGGTATTAAAGCAGTACTTAAAGGATACGGAAGTGCTACACGTAAGAATTATCTTGTTCAGTCCTTATTATACATATATCCAATATAACTTTCTTAATTTTTAATGAAGTTGACAAGAACTTGGGCGCTGCTGTTGCTATGCTTGGTGGATCAACTGGTTATAGTAAATTAGGTATAAATGGTGTTGTTCGATTTGTTCAGATAAACAATGATGAATGTATAGTGGATGGTACTATTGATGGATTATCCCCAGGAAAACATGGCATCCATATATATGAATGTGGGGATTTATCTAATGGATGCGAAAGGTTTGAACTATTTAAATAAATTATTATAATTCTTTTAAATAACCTCATTCATTTTCAGGATTGGAGATCATCTTAATTTGAAACAAACATCACATGGCAATCAAACTGATGACCCGAATTTCAGGGTATGATAAAAAAAAAAATGAACATTTTTTTTTATGATTTACTTTGCATTATTACAAAGGTTATATAAAGCTTTACTCGCATATTCTACTTTGGCCTTTACGTTGTGTCCTACGTGAATGCTGGCAGCAAGTTCGACAAGTATGTGCAATTTGTATTATGACTATGCTCTTATGCTGCAGTGTGATGCGTCCAATGCGGCAAAATACAAACAATGTTTTGTTTTTTTTCCGTGTTCATGTAGGGCACGGCGTAAAGGACCATCAATATAGGTATGACTGATTTTTAATGAATTTACCCATACAAGAACTCTAGCTATAGTTGGTTGGTAATATTTATTATTTATCATTATTTATATTCAGTTTGCTCATTAACATTTAATTAATGTTATAGCACACAGGTGATTTAGGAAATATCACTGCTAATGAAGATGGAAGGGCAATATTTTATTTCAAAGATAAATTAATAAATGTATCACATTTAATTGGTCGATCAGTTGGTATCACAGAAAATGAAGACGATTGTGGTAAAACCAAAATTAATACATCAGATATTGATGGAAATAGCGGAAAAAGGTAAATTAAAAATAACTACCTAAAATTAGTAAAAAAATAATGATTTAAAAATTTATTTTTGGGATAAGTTGTTTATTTGGGTTGGGTTATGACTTGGTAAGGTGTGTGTCATTGTATGTGAATTAATGTAAGCAGCGGTCAAGACTTAAAATATACAATAAATTTGTATTTTATATAACTATCGATGTAAATCTTAAATCATGACAGTGAACACAATCCTTCATCAAAATATTTTAAATAATACATTTCTCTTCTAAAATCCATATATTTACACTTATAATAACATACACTTAACCTTTTCACTGCTACACTACTTATGCTTTGGCGCTCTGCCACATAAAATAAACATTTTTTAAATTTTAATTTTGAGATCTATATATGATTAATTTATTATGTTTGAAATTATACAAGCCAGGGTTTCCTACAACTGTATGGTTATCGGAATACAGGAAATAAATAAAATACAGGAATGTAATAGTACGTCTGGAGCAGTGAACAATATAAATATTTTGGACATAATAGTTTGTCTGGAGTAGTGAAAGGGTCAAAATAAATAAACATACATAAAAATAATTAAATTATAATTAAATATATTTCTTTTCTGTATTAGATTGATTTTTTTTATTATTTTCAGTAAAATCTTTAATCACATGGCCATAAATAATATTCATAAGCGTGTGCAGATATTTCTGGCAGTGTAGTTATACATTACACATTAGCACACACACATATTACGTTTATATATTCATGTTCACACTTAAGTTATAAAAACTAATTTGGATGGAGTAATCTCATTTAACTACATTTACCATACTACAAATGTATTTCATAAATAAAAATGAAATGATTGACTATCAGTACCTACCATGACTACGCTGTGCTCACGCTTATGATAATATTGATTGTTAATCAACAAAAACTATTTCTCCTTTATTTAAAGAGATTGGTAAGGAAGATTTTTCCATAATGAATATCTGTAATTGTAAATTGTAATTGTTTACGCTGTGCACAGCTAAATTTAAAATATATAAATACAATAAATATATTTAATTTAATTTAATTATTTATTTTCAAACATTTTAAATATTTATTTCCCATAAACAATTTTTTTTAAACTTAAAATAGCATTTAGGAAATAATATGTTGTTAACTAAAAAAAATTCTACTCTGCTGTTCTAAACATAAATGTAAATATATAAAATGAACTATTTGTTCATTATTATTTATCTATTTATAAAATTGATTTAACTGTTTTATATAACTTAATCATTATATGAGCAAAGTACATAATATTATATCCTTAAAAAAACACAAAATGTGCACGCACTTATGTACTTAAAATCACTAAAATATACTATAAGAATATGCACTTACTTATATTTTCTTCTAGTTACTTAGAGGTAACTTAGTCCCACACACTGCAAAGATGATGGTGTTTCACTGAATGATTGTTGCAGTTTGTGGAGATCTTAATTAATAAATAGCATTTATCAATAAAAGTTACATTAAAAAAAATATGAACAATAGCCAAGTCAGTAACAAGTGTACACTCAAATACTGGACTTGCAGCCACAGTGCATGCATAATTTCAAATGGGTTATAAGAACTGATTGTTATTTTGATAATCGTTATTTAAAAGAGAATGTCTGAACATAATTCATAAAACAGAAATAAACCTAAATAGGTATCTTAAAAAACAAACTTGTTTCTAGCTGGCCTTTTTTACGATTGCTCAAAACAAGTGTGGGAATGCTAGAAGTCCTCCATCCTAATCATTAGTAATAATGTCCTATTTCAACACATTAACTTACATTGTTTTATTTTTGCAGAATTGCTTGTGGTATTATTGCTAGATCTTCTGGTTTATTTGAAAATAACAAAAAAATATGTGCTTGTGATGGTGTAACACTTTGGGAAGAAAGAGATGTACCACTGGCTGGGCCCGGTAGACAAAGAAAAATATAATCATAGAATAAACATAGGTATTCTAAAATGTGCATATTACAATTAGAATACAGGTGTCAAAGATATTAAACTAAATAATTGTTATTTTTATATTATTATTAAGAAAAAGTGTAATGGTTCTAAAAGTGAAATGGTTAATAAAAATAAAATATTCTTTTAATAAATGTTTTAGTACTGGCTAAAATAGTAAAATCATCACTATAAAAGCAAAATATCCTTCCATCAGTTGTGTTATTTAGATTATACTATAAGTGTTTTATAGATACAATTTTAAAAGTATGTAAATCCAGTAATAAGAATATCAGTGTATAAATATATAATTATTATTAATTTTTTGATACACAAAAAGCGTTACAGAAATATACAAATTGCATGATGACGATATTGCATTTTTACATAAATATAATATTAACCATAACGTTAGAACGTGTGACAATAATATTTAAACTTTTATCTTAAGGCGCTCGGCATTGGTAGAAATCATGGGCCTTGAGGAGCTAATCCGCTCACATTGATGTTAATAATGTTAGCTCCCCAGATATTGTAAAGGATTTCCGCCTATTACGACTGTTGTGAAATGTATTAGTAGATTTTACTGAATTTTGATATGGTTATGAATGTCCGATGGAAATTTTAAATGTGTTCAGCTATAACCACCAAAAAAGACTCAATACAAAATAGGTTACTATGTCAACTAATGGTTGACACCGACGTTCAACGTGTTAAGGTGGCAACTGAAATATAAAATTTAATTTTCAAATTTTAAAGAATTGCAGAAAATTAGAAAAACTGGCACCGGGCCGCTTAAAAAACAATAAATAATTTATAAATATAAAATACAAATGGCTAGAAGAAGTTTTTTACAGTTAGCAGTGATTTTAAATCAAATTCTAGTAAACTAGGTTCTTTGTACAATAACACTTATTTTAAAATAAAACAAATATCTGTTATAAATGTAACATTATACTGTGTAGAGTATTAAATTAAATGTTTAATCCGAAGTCGAACTGAGACGAGCTTTAGCAGAGGTAGGGGTAGATGAATCAAATGTTATTGTTTGCATAGCCTCAGTAACAAGTTGCTGCAAATTTTTTGGTAGAGTATTCATTTCATTAGGATACTTATCGAAATCAATATCTGAAAAAAAAAATTAATATTAATTAATAATATGTTTAGAGAAACTTTTTCAGTGAGTGTAAAAATCAGATTTTCTGAAGTAGTAAATTACCTAAAACAAATAGTATAAATATTACATTACATTATGTTACACTATATTACATTTATACCACAAACACATTATAATACAGATGATAAAAAATTCTTACTTTTAATTATGGAATCATCTTCTTTAGAAATTAGACAAGTGTTTGATTCTGAAATATAATAGAAGAAAGAAACCAAGTGATAGTTTATAAAATAAGTACATTATGCTGGGCTGCATAAACAATTTATTAAATTTAATGGTTCACTAAAAATGTAATAGACCAATCATGGGCTACTAAATCTTGTTTAAGGGACCATTAGCTCACTAATGGTTCATTAAATGTTTTGTGTAACCAGACATATTAATAATATAATATTATAGCTTCTATAACGATTAATGACTAATGAATGTTATTGTGTGATCATTGTAATAGAAATAATCAAATTATTATGAAAGACATTGTCATATTATCATGATAATGCATACACAAACTACACTATAGGATGGATCCGGCTCAAGACTATACTCTGTTCCAAAAGAGAACAGTCACTTTTTGGGCATACAACTGACGGCTGCGGCAGTGCAAACTCCAAAATTCCCCCACCTTGCTAGCCGCTATCTTTTTAAACATTTAATGAACCAATAGTGAGCTAATGGTCCCTTAAACAAGATTTAGTAGCTCATGATTGGTCTATTACATTTTTTCTTTACAGTTTTGTAATATTTTATCAATACATTCAAGTTTTTGCCAAAAATAAAATATTTTCAACTAAAACTTTTAATCAAATGTATTTTTATAGAATTAGATATTATGGTTTTGTTTTTACTAACCATCAATAGAACTCGTATCAAAATCAGTTTCATCAGATGTATTTGAACATTCATTCAATAAAACCAGCGAAGGTGACATAATGGCTTCCCCTTGGTTAATTGTCTTAATCTTTTTTTCCAAGTCTTCCAATCTTTTAGCTAATATTCTATACAGAATTAAAGTAATATTATTACACATTTAAAAATACTCTAAATTATATATAACAATACTTATTTGTTTTCTTCTGATGATTAAGTGCTATAGTTTTATCTTGCAATGCTTCAAATAGTGTTTGGCATAACTTTCTTAAATCGGCGAGTGTAGTGCTGTTTGAAAACAAAGCTTGAAGATTCCCAGTTTCCAAAATTTGTTGCACTAAATTTAATCAAAATTAAAATTTGTTGATATAAATACTAGAATAACATAATGCAACTCACTTTGTTTGCAAGCTATTACTTTACGGGTTAATGCATTACTAGCAGACATTAAGGATGAATCTTCATTTGTTTTTGATGTACTCTAAAATAAGAATATTTTGTTAAATAAATACATATTAATAACAAATGTAAATATGAACTATAAATATATTTATAAAAAAAAAATCTAAAAAGGATACTTATTTATTTGCAATTTGTGAGTAAAAGATGAATAATAAATAGAAAGACATTTTTGTTATAAATAAAGTGGAACATACTCTAATGAAGGTATTACTAATTTTTAACTGAAATATACCTAATACATTTTTTAGTTCACTATTTAAAATAAGACGAGTTTAGTATGTTATTATAAAATAAACAATAGGTACATCACAGTTAGTTTCTTGATTGTAAAAATGTGGTTATTCTATTGTAAATAATTTACAAATAAAAACAGTCTTATGCGAGGAAGAGCTCTGAAGACTACAAATATGCCAAGTATTGACATGTGAGTTAGATAACAAATCTGTGTTAAATAAAGCAAAACATTGAATCAACTATTAAAAAAAAAAAAATTTTAGTTATAAAAATTAAATAACTTTTTAATAAAAAGATATTAAAATAAAGACATTTATTGCAAAGATGAAGTTAAAGTGTGTAAAAATTTGATGCTTGCCTGTTATTTTCTGTTTTTATTCCAGCAAGTAATTACTATTTATTCAGTATAAATAACCATGTACTCCACCATTTTTTTTTTATATATATACATATAGCTTGAAAACATAAAGTAGTGCATTTTTTTAAAATGTTTAAATTTGTCTTATTATATTAAAAATTATTAATTATAACTAAATCAAAATAAATGTTTTAGAATTTGCAACAAATATTATAAAGAACTAATTACTCGTAGCACTATCATACAATGTGCAGTAGCAAAAATTATTACTATTTGTCGAAAGACTAAAAATGTTTTTCTATGAAATTATATTGTTGTATATGAAGTAATTTGTAAAAATAATATAAGAATAGCTTTTGAAAAGAAAAGTGCACAGTAATATCAATGCAAAATGATAAATAAAACAGCCCAAACTACATAAATGAAAGATATATTTTAACAATCTATGATCAACTCATCAACTGTATTATATAAACAGTCTACATTCAAAAATTGTACCGTAAAAAGCTGTAAAGGACATAAACCTGGTATAATGAATTTGTTTTCCTTATCATTTCCTTTTCGGCGATCTCTAACTGCAGTCTTTCATTTAAATACCTAAATATCATGCAATTGATATTTTTTAAATGTATTCTAAGTATATTTATTATTCATTTTAAAGTACATACTTGTTTTCTAATAATAAACTATCAATATCTAATACGCATTGATTTTTATTGGCATTTAAAGAAGCCGCTAATTGATAATTTAACCGTCGTATTTTATTTCGAAATCCATCTCGTTCGGTGATTAATTCTTGTTTATCATCCAGTAATAAACCAAAATCAAGCTTTAACTGCTGGTACTAAAAATGAAAGTAAAATAATTTTATAAAAATAAATTTAATAATATTTACATCATGATAATACATACTTTTGAATGTATGATTTCTAAATTTTTTACTAATTCTTCTTTACTATCAGAGCTTGTTAATATTGTATTTATACAATCCTTGACAAAACCACCAGTTCTTAAAACCTGTTAGAAAATTATTAAATATTTTTTTTTTTTTTGAAATCTGTTAAGTTTTTAACATTTTTTCAGTGTTAGTAATCCAATTTCTTTAAAATACCTATTTAATGTTGTATATACTCACATATTTAAGTAAGCATAGTTGGATGCTAATGGTTAACTAATTTTGATAATATATGATTCTATTTTAGTTTAGTTGTTGGTGGCTAACAATTATTGCTATTACCAAAAATTATTTAACATAACTTCATGAACATTCAAAACTGAAAAAGGTAATCTAGCAGGGATTCTCCTATTTAAGTTTCGTCATATAGTATTTATAATAAATTAGTTGATATTTTTACCTTGAACATTTTGGAAAATGTTAATTTTTCTCTAGATTCATATATTATACTTATATATCTTATACAAAATGCCTGTATGCATAGTCAATTTATGTATCACATAATACATGTTAAATTATGACTTTTGTGACATATAAAATGAATATGCATAAGACTAATAAATTCTGAATTACATTTTAAGACCACGATTATGTTATGAAATATGATAATAATAAAACAGTTGCACTAATCTTTTACATTAGTAAATTTACTGAGTTTACTGGTAAAAACCAAATAACAAAATATTGAATAGACGCATTTAAAACAGATATTAAACTCATACTTGGAAATCTGTAATTAAATGTTCATCTTAAAGTTATAAATTTAAAGAAGTTATTTTAAGCCGGGAAGTTTAACTATCTATTCCAAATTAAAGCTTTCAATATACGTATTTGGTTAAGAGTGTTACTTATGACAAATAAATTAAAATGTCTTACTTGGTTGTCACCTTGAGCATCCTGTAATTTTTGACGTACATCCTCAGCTTCCAATCTCAGTATCTTATTTTCTTCTCTAAGTTGATTCACAAGTTTATCGTAATTCAATTGATAATTCTAAATGTATGTACAAACATAATAATTTTAATAAAAAACTTATTTTTCAAGATTAATTATATTACTCTATTGTATGTATTATGTAACATTTTATTTTCCAAAATGATTTTCAAATGATCTCGTTCTATTCTACATTTCTCTAATTCTTCACTTAATACTGTGAGAGCTGCAGTTTTGCTATTCAATTTACGTTCCAAAGCAGTACTCTATGTAATTTTATTAACAATTATTAATTAATATATAATATACCAAGTATTACAAATGCAAATCAGCAACATAGTTTTAATATATAATTAAACAATTATGTAGGTAAATCATATTCTAGGTAAAAAATAAAAATCACTTACATCCATTTTTTAAAATTAAAATATTGATTATTAAATGTATTGAATAGTTGAGTTGATCTTTTTTAATTTAACATATGTTACAACTTTGAAAGTGCACTGAAATTATAATATTGCAATATTTTTAGATTATCATTTGAAAATTAGGATATAAATCATATTTTAATATAAAAATTAAAGTGATAACCTATGTATTCTTTTTGTGAAATAAGACAGTCATTAAACTAGCACATCTATCATTACCGTTTGACAAATATTAATTACTGTGATTACTAATTATACAATAGTTTATAAAACATTGAGTTTAATAGGTACAACTATTTATTATTTTGTGCTAAATTGTTTATTCTGTGATGTTACTAATTTTACTGTTTAGACTGATAAAACAAAGTATAAACTGATAACCGATAACACCAAACAGTCAATGTTGATTGTCGATTGGTGACCATAATATATTAATTATTGTAATTTGTAATTAATGTACAATTGTAAAGTACTTACTTAACTGTATTCTGTGGGTCACCATTTAATATAAGTTATTTTACCATTAATTTTAGATTCTGAACGAAGTGATGAATGTATTGATTTTACAATGATGTGTGTTTTTTTTTTTTTTTTGTGTCTGACGACAACTTTTGGAGCAGTAAAAATGCTTCGATTTTCAAAAGTTGTACCTTTTCTGAAAGGAAAGTGAATCTAGTTGGTACTTTGGGGGGTCAAAAGTGAAAATTTCCCAATACTTTTCAAAAGCGGCAGGAAAAACCTTAAAAAAATAACGGAAAAACGCGAATTTTTACGCAAAACCAATTTTTGACAAAAACGAAAACTTAATTTTACTGTAACTCAAAAAATAATTATTGTAAGCACTTGAAATTTGCAACAGATGTTTATATTAGCGTTGTCTATACAGGGTTAAATTTTCAAAGTGTTTCGACTTTTTTTGAGCTATTTATAGACAAATGAAATTTTCAATTTTTCTAAGTATTTTTTTTTAAAATAACGATAA
>NC_042496.1:37071228-37072426 GCF_005508785.2 Acyrthosiphon pisum
TTCAAATTTTGACTAAATACGTAAAAATTACGGCAATGTTCAAATAATCTTAAACAGAAATTCATAAAAGTTTTTCTTTTTAATTCTAAGATTTGGAAATTTAATACAAGGCTCTAACATATTTTTACAATAGCAGTTGCAAAATAAAAGGAATACATTGTCACAATTTTTATTTATAAGCATTTAAAGTTCAAATTTTGACAACATATTATGTAAAAATCACGAAAATTCGTAAATTATTTTATGCTAGAAATTCATAAAAAATTTTCCTTTTATATCTAAGATTTCAAAATTTAATACAAGGCTCATAATATATTTTTACAATAGCAATTGAAAAATAAAAGAAATATATAGTCACGATTTTTTTTTTATAAGCATTTAAAGTTCAAATTTTGACTAAATACGTAAAAATTACGGCAATGTTCAAATAATCTTAAACAGAAATTCATAAAAGTTTTTCTTTTTAATTCTAAGATTTGGAAATTTAATACAAGGCTCCTAACATATTTTTACAATAGCAGTTGCAAAATAAAAGGAATACATTGTCACAATTTTTATTTATAAGCATTTAAAGTTCAAATTTTGACAACATATTATGTAAAAATCACGAAAATTCGTAAATTATTTTATGCTAGAAATTCATAAAAAATTTTCCTTTTATATCTAAGATTTCAAAATTTAATACAAGGCTCATAATATATTTTTACAATAGCAATTGAAAAATAAAAGAAATATATAGTCACGATTTTTTTTTTATAAGCATTTAAAGTTCAAATTTTGACTAAATACGTAAAAATTACGGCAATGTTCAAATTATCTTAGACAGAAATTCATAAAAGTTTTTCTTTTTAATTCTAAGATTTGGAAATTTAATACAAGGCTCCTAACATATTTTTACAATAGCAGTTGCAAAATAAAAGGAATACATTGTCACAATTTTTATTTATAAGCATTTAAAGTTCAAATTTTGACAACATATTATGTAAAAATCACGAAAATTCGTAAATTATTTTATGCTAGAAATTCATAAAAAATTTTCCTTTTATATCTAAGATTTCAAAATTTAATACAAGGCTCATAATATATTTTTACAATAGCAATTGAAAAATAAAAGAAATATATAGTCACGATTTTTTTTTATAAGCATTTAAAGTTCAAATTTTGACTAAATACGTAAAAATTACGGCAATGTTCAAAT
>NC_042496.1:37072526-37073995 GCF_005508785.2 Acyrthosiphon pisum
AATAAATTTTAAAATTAAAAATTACTCACAACATGAAAATAAAATTATATTCAATGTGACTACGTGACTACTGACTAGATATATACCTTACATTCGACCGCCTGTTCGGTTCGAGGTTTAAAATGCAATAGGTATAAATATTATTAATCATAAATTGTGGAAAAATGATTGAAGGCTGTGTCAGGTTTTACAAGTGTGCCAGCGTAACACAGCACAACGCATAGAAAAACATGAACATTTGGTGACTTGCACTTATAAAATTAAACATATTACGCAATGGAAAAACAGAAAAATAGATATTAGAATTTGAGATTTTGAACGGTTACATGAATATGGACAACACTGATACACAACATTGTCAACATTGAACACAAACTCTACGCCTTGTTTGCGGTGCTAACAGCATAATAATATATTAATTATTGTCCTGTGTTGTATCTATACAGACATACAGTAAGTTACTATAGTCCTAGTTACTAGTTAATTTATATTATGAATTTTCGCATTGTACCACTACCTATTGTGTATGTATCATTTTACTTATTATTAGGTTCCTATATTACAATATAATATAATAGCCAATAGGTATAATACATTAGGTAGGTAAGATACATTAGATAATACATTTTATATAAATATAGGTACCTATATATGTACACATCCAATCTTATTATTATAAACCTTTAGCTTGTGTATATCTGTGTACTTCAACAATAAGTATTCTTAATATTATGATAAGAATAATTAAATAATTAATATTTAATAAATACAATTCAACGTTTAAAAACATTATATAACATGTTTAGGAAAAAGTGTCCCTATAAACCTACCTAGGTACGTCATAAATATTATCGAAATGGGATAAACAATAACATCAATTATAATTGTACGCTTTTACGGTTTTTACATCGCTGGTGAGTGAAAAAAAAAATGGGACTAAAATCAAAAAAAATTTTGTGTGAGACGGATTTGCGGTTAGCCGGACGTTAAGACTGCTCCGGTGCGCGGCCCGCGGTGGACCACATTTGCACAGTGAAGCAATTATTTATGGAGAACGCTTTTAACACTTTATATATAGCACATGAAATGCATCAAATGAACACTGAACTAGCTGAGCTAGAGGTCTGCCGTACGGCTGGTCTGACGCCAGCTACCGCGAGCGTCTCACAACGAAGTAAGTAGTTTTGGTTTTATATATACTTAGCACATTGACATTGGTAATCACAGGTTAGAACGAGCTAGTTAAATACTGCCTATAGCCGCGGAGACAGCCGTCTAGCACTGCGTTATCTGGTGGTGGCGTACGATCGCAACTGGCCTTCTCCCTACCATCAGTAGAGCGCAATGCCCTTACTATTCATATTATTTTAAATTGCTCCGACACCCATATTATAATATAGTAGAGTAGACTATATTAGATATTGAGATATAAGAATCTTATATAATAAAGCAATATGTGTACATATATA
>NC_042496.1:37074095-37094061 GCF_005508785.2 Acyrthosiphon pisum
ATATTAAAATAATTAATATTATAATAAATTATTATTTTTGTCAAAAATTAATAAATGTAATAACTATATTAACGCTATTATACGACACACTTTTTAATGATATTACCAGTTTAAGGTGGTGGTAGTTGGAAATTTCGAAAATGTATTATTGTCATTCGAGTCCGTCGAGTCTCGATCATTGGCTTAAATCAGGGGGGGATAGCCACTCAAATATTCCATAAGCCCATCAAAAATAAAAAGTTTTTTAGCTGTTTGGGATAAAAGCTCCGCACATTGATGTTAAAAATGTTAGCCCCCCTGAAATTTTAATGGATTTCCGCACATGTTGTAGACATTTTTTCTTGTTAAAGGTAGACAAACTTATGAGTAATCTTGTATTAAAATTTCAAATCTTAAATTTAAAAAGAAAAATTATTTTTAATTCCCCTAATATTCTAATTTTCGTGTTTTTTCCGTATTTTGTGACTGGATTTTTAATATTTTTCAAATGCCATTGTAACAGTATATTAAGAGCCTTGTAAATGTTCATGCTTTTTTTTTCAATGTATAAGACATTTATTTTCCCACAAAAATGTCCTAGTTTAAATTTAAGTTTTTCAATTTTTGTTACTAGGCATACGCCGCATACTATTTACCTTAGTATTGTTTTTTTAGAAAACGTTTATTTCTAAGTTATAAAAATTATATAAACGTTATATGCATCACAGTATGTCATTAACAAATACTTAGCAGTTAGCTGACAGATCTTTGCAGATGACTAACAATAATCTGATCGAAAATTTGAAACACTTTAATATGTACTCAATATGTCACATCAGGAAAACAAAAGTAGACAAAATAATACAGTATTATTATAGGTAAGTATTTTAACTTATAATATAACAACATAATTTTTTATGCTTTACAATTTTATATAGGTATACCTACTACCTTTTATTCTAAACTTTGAATTATTCAAAATTATATAAATAACAATTAATATAGATATAAAAAAAAATACAGTTGATTCAATTATCAGCATTTCATATTCGTTCCAATATTTAACAATCTAAAAATTCTTTTTCAAAATATAAAAAGTAAAAATCCGTAAGTTCTAAAATAAAACCAAAAATATTAAATTTCATAAGTAAATAAATAATTATAAAATTAATATATATTAAAACACCTAGATGTTGCGAGTTTTAAATAATATTTTTTACAAATTACGACACAAGTACTCAGGTAAACATAAATTATTTCAATACTAAAAAAAACTTATTATAGATAGAAATGGTACGCAAAACAATATATAATATATTTATAAATTATAAATATTATATTAATTTTAATCCTTATCTAAAAAACAACTTGTTTGTATAATGTCTTTTAGGTACATACTATTTAATAGATAATATACTTATATTGTTTTATATTATATTGCACTCAAAATACTTACAATTATTGTGTCGAATCAAAATAAAATACATACCTATAGCCTATATAGGTACCTATTTACAGTATTTACTATACTGCTTAATTGCATCCACCGTAAACTGCACAAAAATAATATTTTAACATCTAATGTCTTATAATATTATAGATTAATATGTATGATAAATATATATTTTTACAGTCACAGAGTAGGGCATTATTCAAATAAATTTTTATTGAAACAATCATTTAATTACAATATTATTTGCATAATTTTTAAACACAATATTAATATCTAATAAAAAATTAGTTATTCTAGTAAAAGACCAATATTTTTCGAATAATTTTTTATTCAAATACATATTTATTTTCGGATAGTTATTTAGATAAAAATGTTCCCAACTCTAGCTTTCTACAGAATAAATTTCATTAACTCGTAAATACGTGCGAGCGCACACCTTAACTCGTGGAAACAAATATGTAACTATAAAATAATTTAATAATAAATAATAATAATGACGATGATAATGAAGCATCGAAACCTTGTCGTTATTCTTTTAGTGGCGCACAGGAAGGGGTAAAAGGATGTATGTCGACACCACTATCGAAATGGGTGGTGGCTGTGTCCTGGTGACTGTTAAATATTGACTGGTAATCGCAGCAGCGATGACATACACAATTTGCTGGTAAGCTCAGTATAATAAACTGAATATACAGAATACCTATTATGCTGTTATTGCGACTACCACATGTTAACACTGCGTTGTATTATTATAGTACGATATTGTAATCTATAAGAAAAAATAGGTTTGCTTTACAAAACTTAATACGTAAAACATAATATACAAAAAAAACAATTTACACGTAATAGTAATAATAAACACGCATAGGATACATAGTGTTATAGTTATAAATTATAATACCTATAGGTTTACTCACTTACTTTTTTTTTTTACAGAATTATTGAATATTACATTTTCAAAATATCTGTTTCCAGAGTATAATTTAGATTTGTGACCCTATTACTCATCTTTTCAAAAAAATACTACGGTTAATACCATATAATACAATGGTAGGAAAAGTCATAGAACATTTTCTATTCGCAGAAAATCCCAGTTAGTTGGGGCTGCAGTCGTAGAAGTAGGTACCTATATCGATTTTATATAGTAAAATATGCTTTACGGTTTAAGTCTTATTGAGCAGACTTAATTGTTTTTTATTTGTCAGCGGTAGTCGAAATATCGGGTTAGTCGGAAAATTGTAGATACATATGATATATGTTTAAGAATCGAGATGACGTCCTGAATTATATTATATTATATGAATTTTATTATTGGTATGAAACACATTTGATTAAACCATTTATTTTGTCGGAATATATTGAATATTGCACGCTGGCGGTGGTAACATGTTATACAATTTCGACCTCACCCCCCCCACCCTGCACGCCTTACAGAAACGAGTGTTTGCCGCGTCACTTTAACGCGGCGCGAATCGTCACGGATAGTAGCCTAACGAGTTTTCAATGCCTGATTTGAAAAAGGTTGACAGAACTTCATCGCCTCCGCCGTCGTGGACGGAATGTCGCCTGGCCGTCTGCTTCTTCTGCTGCGGCAGTGCAGGCTGTCGCAAGTGGCCGCCGTACTGCACCCGACAGCCGGTCATGTGCACCGCTTCGGAGCTATACGACCGCCTGCCCACCGCGACAGACGACGATGAGGCGGCCAGTGAGCCATCCGGACGGCGGTGATTTTGACGGGTGCCACCGCAGCCGCGTGTTTTTCGCGGCTCAGCAGCGCCGTCAGCAGTGGCCGCGAATAGCGCGTAATCGATAGCGCGAAAGTTGTCCGAACCGCTTGAACCGGAACGGCGGTGGTGGTGTTTGGCACCGCGTGATGGTTGCGGCCGACGTTGGTGCACCGCGGACGACGACGAGTACACGGTGGCCGCGGACAAGGACGACGATGGCGACGAAGACGAACCAGCCGCTGCGGTTGATTTTGCGCCGGTGACGGTGGTGGCGGCGCTCGGACGGGCCCGGTGCGTCATCTGCAGGTATTCGATGCTCTTGGAAGGTTCGATGCCGCACTTGCCGCCGCCCGTAGCCGCCGGAAACGATTCGCTGCCCATACCGGGGCAACTATCGTCGTGTCGTTGCTGCAGCAGCATGAGTAGCTCATTCTTTTTCCATGCGGTGCCCGGCGAATCGGCCCTCGACACGCTTGACTCGGACGCGGCGAACCCGCGGCTCTTGAGCTCATCGAATATGTTCCGCGGGCGCCGCGGACGGCCACAGTAACACTTGTCGCTGTCTGCGCAGCTATCTGAGTCGCAGCTGCATGACACCAGTGACGACGGTTCCATCGCGCCGTCGCCGCAGCAACTGCAACCGTCTTCGTCAGCTACACCGCCTCCGCTACATTCGGAACAGCTAAAGTAACCACTGGACGCCCGGTGCAGGCAACCGGCCTCAGACGCCGTAGCCGTTCCTCGACCACCGTCGCGGCCGCCACGCTTTTTAGACGTCTTCTTGTAGAGCTGCGGCAGTTGCTGCAGCAGTTGTTGTTGGAGCTGTTGATGTTGCCGTTGCCGCATCGCAGCGGCCGCAAAAAAGTCACTGTCGTCGGAAGTGCTGCAGACGGGTGACGACGACGTGGCCGAAGCTCGCCGGCCTTTGCTTGCCGACGTGACCGCTGACCGTTTACCCGCAGTGACCCGCCGTTGAAACTTGCGTTCCGGTTTCCGCTCCGCTGGACTGGTGGACGACCCTGCGATCATCGAACACGAACATCGACGTCGCTTTTGTTGTTGTTGTTGTTGATGTTGTTGCACTAGTTGTTGTTGTTTCCTGGACACACTGTTCCGGTTTTTGCGCTTGCAAAAATCCGGCAGCAATACGGAGCCGATTCGCGACTTTGCCGCACGCAAGTTGAACGCATCGCGCAGCTTGTCATTGAAACGACGCCCACGGCCGGCCGCCTGTGTGGCGACCGATGGACGCCGCTTGTTCCGCTTACGTTTCTGTTCCGTCATTATTGCTTTGGTACGCTGGTACAGCTCGTCTTTGGTAAGCGTTAACGCCAATTTCATTAGAAACTCCTTGTAAATGGGCTTTAGGTCATTGTATGACATACCCTCCACGTTGATGATGGCGTTCAATATGTCGTCCATGTTGTTCAGGCCCTCTTGCGCACGCAGCTCGTTGAACATGTCCGAGAAGCCCATGACGCCGCTCCCATTGCTCCGGCGGCGGCGCCTATCTGCCGCGACCGTCTCGATCCCGCAACCAGCCGCCCGTCTCGAGTACTTAGTGGATGCCAACCCGTTGGAATTCAGAAAACTCCTGCTCCTGGGTATGGCCACTTTGGTGAGTATGTCGCCACCACCGTCCAAACGTTGCTGTCTATTGCTGCGGGACTGCATGTCCGCCAAGCCCGCAGCGCTGCTACTGTTACACACACCCCGCTGGAGCGACGGAGGCTGTTTGACGGTCAACTGGAACGTTTTAGCACCGCTGCACACGTCACCACCGCTGCCATCGTCCGCCCGACCCGACGTCATCGCCGACGGAACGTTTCTCCCGTCATCGCCAGCCGACGTCGAAGCGCTGACAGACGACGTGGACTTTTTGTTCCTGCGTGGTGGACGAGGCGGTGGTAGGGCGGGCGCCTCCTCACCTACACCCCCACCTGTCACGCTCGAACCAGCCGTGCTACTCATACTCGTGAACCCGTTCCGCTGTCGGATAACCCGCCTGGCCGAGGGAGCGGCCCGTCGTCCGGCCGCCTCACCGGACGTCGGCACGTCCACGTCTACCTCCGCGGCGGCCGAAGACATAACCGTTACTAGGGCCCCGTATAGGTTGGCCGCCATGAGCAACGCGTCGTTTTCCGTCTCGCACGCAAACCCGTGACATTCAAGCCGCTTGCCGGGCGTACGCGTGACCACCGCGAAGACGGGCGCGTGGTCGCCGGCTGCGTCCAGCCGAGCCCTGTCGCCGGCGTCCATGTCCCGGAACAGCGGCGCCTTGTCCGATCCATCTGGATCGGCGATCAGCGGCAGGAAAGCGTACTCGTAACCGGCGGCGGTGGTGATGGCTTCCCCAACGATTCTTCTTTGCGGTGGTGGAGACCGGCGGCGGCACACATATTTCAGAGCCGCCCACACAGCGATCGACGGGAATGCGTTGGTCCGCTGCTCCGTGTCACCCAACTCGTTCTTGTACCGGATGGTAAGACCGGCTGCTGATATCTCCAACAGCCCGGAGAAGTCACGCCGTGCTTCATTCCGGACCTCGTCGTCGCAATAACCACGGTTCGGGATACCGCCACCGCGGTAATGGTGTTGGTTTTCCCGATAACTGAAGTACATGTCTCGGACGGGTTTCTGAAGGCCCTCCAACGATGATATCTTGCCCGATAGCCCCGCGCACCCAATATATTGCACGTGGAATTTGTTGCTACCCGTTTCTGCCGCCACCGCTGAGGAGTCCATCGATACATCCGTGTCGAGTTCCGAGGAACTGATTTCCGCAAACATCTTTTCGATCTTCTCTTGTACCGTATTCTTGTTGTTGTTATTGTTGCCGTTGTTGTTTCTATCGTTGGTGCTGGGGGGATAACCGTAATCGAAATAGCCGCCACCTGCCCCATCATCATAGTGGTTCTTGTCGTCGGCCAACGACTTTGTCTGACGGCCAGCGCGGTGGCCGGACGTCCGTTTTGTGTCGCCCGCAGCGGAAGCGGTCGTCTTAAACATACTGTCTATTCGTTTCTTTGACGCTATCGAGCTGGTGTCGTCACTGAGCAATGCATCGGACGTGGCTGCTACCGACGCTGAAAAATCTCCGTCCGCGCCACGCAACCGAAAACTTTCCATTTCGGTTTTGATGCTCTCGTAAAAATGATGGCCAGCGCCGCCGTTTTGCGGGTAGTTATCCATCGTGTAACTACCGTATTCCTCACACGGGCGCAACACCATGTTATCTACTGTCTTGTGAATTTCCTGCTCGTTGTTGTTGTCGATACTTTGTTGGCTTCAGCTCGGATTTCGCATTTCACCTGTAAAACAAACAAGATTCTAGTTTATATTATCGAATAGTTATAAGTACTTATAACATTATATTATCTCTAATTTACATAAGTATTTATAAATATGGGCACTCGGGATACTGGCGAGTAAGGATGGCAAGGAAGAAAAGGGAGAGAAAGACCGAAGAAGAGATGGATAAGAAGCATAGTGTGAAAGACATGATATGAAAATAGCTGGTGCAAGTAAGGGATGAATGATGCAGAGAATAGTGGCGTAGCTCGGATTATGAAATTAGTGGTGGGGGTGTATGGATAATTATAAATTAAACCAAGTTTTTACAGTTTTCGTATATAAATAATACATTTATTAGAGGTAAAATGTAAATGGAAGGGGTTTACAAAGTTGTTTCAAATACTCCTCCGTGTGATATTAATGATTTGAATTATTTATTTTTTGAATTCTCATAGTTTATGTAATAGGACTAGGCTCCGTATCACTTCTCTTACGAAAAATGTAAAATAATATGTGTATAGAATCATTAGAATCATATGTAAATATAATTAAGTTAAATTATAAAATTTATTATATTATATTAGATGATAGACGGGCAGATTAAATTTGATATTTGATAACCTATAAAATTTATCTTATAATAAAATAATATTATTCAACAGACCAGCGAAGCTGGGTTATTCAAATAGTTTATTATAAACCTATTATAAATTATTTATTGCCAAAACTTGAGCAAGCTAATATTGTTTCATTGTTGGATCAGTTTTTCTTCATCATAGTAAATTATAAATACACATGTATTTTATGTATGTTTGGCGCATATATGGGGTTAAAGGGTTAAAAACTTAAACATTTAATATTTTAAATTTTAATGCAGAATTGAAAACATTGGAAAGTTGGAAGTTAGAAATAGCTTTTTACTTTTTTTATTCATGCATACCAATAATGTACAATATCATATACATCTATAATTAATAATAACTGTTAATATATTACTTCCGTTTATAAACATATTGTATTATAGGTATTATTATATGGTTTACAATATATTTTAACCTGTATGTCTTTACTCTTTTGTGTATCGAGCACTGACGCGTTTGTATGGTAGGCCAATAATTATTAAGTAGAGCCGTACTTGGGAATTTTGGGTCCCAGAGCTATTTTTTTGGTGGAGCCCTTTCACTTAATAAATTCAGTTTTTTTTTTTTTAATATTAAATTTATATATTAAGACCATAAATAAATTGTGTACCATAAGGCTATGAGTAATTTTATTCATTGATTGATATAAATAAATCGTATTTATGACTGTATTACACTATTTCAGTAATATATGGGAGCCCTACTTATGTCGTGGCATGGGGCTACTAGTCCCACTTAGTTTAGATTGCCGTTATATACCTTATTGGCTATTAGTGTATTACTCGCAAAAAAATAGCACAGTGCAATAATTGATATTGAAAAGTGAAAGAACAATAAATATAAAACGTTATTTTTATTGAGTGTAATTATAACAATAAAAAACTTGTTGATAACCATTTAAAAGTAATTTAATATATTCAGCAGGTATTTATTAAGTACAAAAAAACTATATTCCTGCGGATTCCATAATAGGTACCTTCCAATCAATAAAACAAATTAATTACTAATTGTAACTTGTATATAACCATATATAATACCATATATATAACTTTTCTTTATAGATATTTAATTATCCTATAATAGAGTTGCAAAAAAAAGTGCAGTATATTATTGTAATTTATAAATGTATTATGCCGTTCGCAAATTGTTTCAATTCCTCTATAAACATATAGGTATAAATGATTTAAAAAATTAAAATCAATTTACACACCTGTTTTAAATAAAAAATATTTTAACTGTGCACCGACATACCTGATTAGTAATTAATAATAATAACGAAGACCATAAATCACAATGATATTATAATGTACCTATATTGCAGTCGACTAGTCGACTCTATTTCTTCATTTCTACTGTGTGTATTAGGTATGTTACAAAGTGGACTGTGGACACACAACACTACAACACCTTTGTTATTATAATAAACTTTCTATTATTTTAAAAATATTTTACATATTTATCTTTCACATATTTTATTTTTAAATATTTTTAATTACAGATATACATTTTTGAGATACAAAGCTGGATCAAAGTGGTCCAATGAGGGGGTCTTGACCCCCTTGGGAGTTGGTGAGGTAATCGAGCGGAGTTTACTGTAAAAATATTAAAAATTAACAAAATTAAGTATAGTATACAACATATGGGTAAGGTATATGAAATATGATTATGTCGGATATGATACAATAATATTTTAATTACCTATCTTATTAATTAGCGTACCTATACGAAATAGCTGGCTACGAGTTAAACAAATAATATAGTGGATACAGGACAGTGGACATTGATCTATTTTCTTCTGTTTTTTATAATTATATAACAAAAGGAAACGTTGACACGAGTCTGCGCATTGCTTATATAGAAAAAAACCAATTCGAATGCGTCATGCATTATATTGAATTAATGGAGTCGTTTGATTATAGAGCGCTCGTCGGTCAGTATTATAAGACCATGAAATCAATTTGTCGTCCAAATAAAACCAGGTCTTGATGGCTCCAAATGATATTTGAACGCGTTCTCGTATAAAACCGTACGAATAAAACGCGTTTAAAAGAAAAAAATTATCACTGTCCTGCATATAATATTTTTGGTTATAATATATAATATTAAATGCAGATTCCGAATGATTATATTATAATATTATATTGAATAGCTGCGAGGGGGTTATGGTTTGAAAACTTGAAACTATTTCCAAAGATGTGTGATTTTAGATTTGAAGCAAACTGCCTATTTTAGGTATTTTTCTTAAACGCACTTTAATATATTGCACCTGCGTGTTATAAGAAGATGTATAGCCGTGTTATAGGTGTCTAACGACTAACATATGCATTATAATAGCTATTAAAATTGTTCGAGTTAATTTCTAACACACCGTAATTAAGGTTAACAATAATCTTGTGAAATTCTGTGCGAACCATAAGTCGACTTTCCTACTCTAGAATTGTAATAGACAGTTGCCAGTTTTACACGAGCAATTATTAGGATTTAAAGGTTAATAAATGTATAATACATGCAACATAAACGCTTGATTGATAGTATAATAACACTAACATAATATTATTATTTGAATAATCCCAGTTCCGTGGCATTTCTCTATATAATATAAGCCTATACGATATTATTATACGCACCGATTCCTTCGTTTTTCAATAATAATTGCAGTTCCTACAATATAATATTCGTGTTCATATACTAATTATTAATTATTATATACCTATAGTCCAATTTCGCTTTTGGCCAAGTATATTATGTTTTACAAAAAAAAAAAAATGGATTATAATTTATAATAATAATGTAATATATATACTATGTCGAACATATTATAAACACGTTGTAACATAATATACACCTCACCAAGGCATGGCTATACCTACATTATAAATTATAATATAAATATATACTTATGAGACAAGTTTTTAAATACCGAACATTTACCAAATGAATAATTATAATTTCCCGGACTAATAGAAATATATTTTTTTTAACTTAGAATTATATTAATATAGTTATATAATATCTATAGAATTTCTATAGAATATATTTAATTTAGTCTGCTATTATAAGACCAACATAATTTATTCCTTATTTTTAAATATCCTATGATTTTGAATAAAACACAAGCGTAGAAGACCCTAAGGCAAAGTTTCGAAGAAATTAAGAAATTAAATAAGCGCGCCCACCCTGAAACTCCTATAGCTGGTGCCTAGCTACTTTTTACTTTTTATTGTATTTTCTACCTAAAAAATATGGTAACACTGAAGTATTAAAAAACCTCAAAAAAATAACTGACAAAGTTATCAGTTGTTACTTAGACCATGGTCCGTATGGCGCAATTATTACATTATTCAATTATTGTATAAGCCGTGAGGTAGTTGCAGTTTTATAGAAAAAGTATAAACGGTCATTCTTCGCACGTGGGCAGGTCGTTGGAATAACGGGTTATAATTATTATTAATTTGAAAGCGGTTACCATGATAGTCAATAATTATCAACTGTAAAGACTCTTAGATATTTACCTTTAAATATTTTATTTGGCTGCTGTTGAATTTATAATTAATTTTAAATTATTATTAATTAGGTACATAGTATTTTATACAAAATGTGTACAACGGTTATATATGTAGTTATCATATAGATAATAGTTATGATTTAATATTAAAATATGCAATACTACCTACTTTAACAATCAATATTAATTGTATAATAAGATAAATTTTTTAACTAAAAATAAACACCATTAAACGGTATCAACATTATATATAGGTACATAGCAACATAGGTACCTGATTGTATATAATTTAACGAAAAGCGTTTTACTTAAACAGTAAGACTAGCAAATTAATATTGTTTCTAAAATGATAAAACCTTTATTCTACCCTACTATTGCGGACTGCGGTAAAAGCAATAATTGAAAAGATAACATTTTTGGGAAAATGAAGTCGTGCGTTTAGTTTTTTTTCTAAATGAATAAATATTTCAGGTAGTTTTTACTAAAATATATAGACAATTAATCCAGAAATTCCCAAAAGCTGTTCATTTTTTGATGCATAAATAATTTTGATTAAGACGTTACCTACTGATTTTCACTCCACTATAAAATTATGAAATATTGAAATAAGGTATCATCATCAATATAATTTTCACATTGCTAGTAGACAATTCAGATAACTACAGTGTTATGATCAATTAAATAATAAATAAAAAATATATTAATGAATTATTAATACATAATAACTTAGATATTGTTTTTTGAAGAATGGCTTCATGACAACGAAATTATCATCTATAGGTACCTATCAGTATAGATAGGTACTGTACAATATATAGGTACAACTATACTAAAAGAAACTTCTTAAACTCCTAATGCGTATGCTGGACAGATTTTTAACAGAGTTATATAGGTTAGATTAGATTAGGTTGTTTTGACCAAATATAAAATACCGGTCTAAAATTATGCCCAATCTTAAGAACTATTTTATCATTTGTAACTAATAGCAACAATATAAAAATAAAAAATAATAGTTTTTCAGGAGTCGACTTTAGGTATTCAACAAATGTGTTGAAGAGTAAAAAGTAAGTAATAGGTACTTGTTAATATGTTTCAAGATAGTTTTTACTGTAAACATTTAGAAGGTTTTTAATTTCAAAAACGTTATATTATAGAGAGGACTAAGCTTGCACGTTGCACCTATAAGCCATCTATAACCAGCTCCGATCTACTGCTATATTATGATGATGATCAAACCCTATCAGACAACAGTTGGTTATATTGCGACCCGATAGTCGTAAATAACATTCATACTTAATGAATTTACTACTTTTATCAAGATTTTTATGTATAAAATAACTCACTTTTAAGTAGAGCACTGTATGTATAATATTATAGTAGATATAGTTTTAACTTATAATAATAAATAATAATAAATTATCAGCTCGTCCGTGTATAACAACTGTTGACCGAGCAATTTTGTGTTTTAATACAACATTCAATTTGGTACCTGAAACGGCCACAACGTGTTAGATCGTCAATGGTCGTATTTTATCGAAGGAAAATCATTCGAAAGGTTAAACGTTCGAACAGTAATCTGTTAAAATAATATATTTATAATATACATATATACCACGAACCTATTTATGTACATCGATCTACGATACAGTACGACAGTATTCGCTTATAAGTTAATGACAGCTATAGTAATATAATAATAATAATAAATAAATAAATAATAATTAGTACCACTTAATCTTCATTAAAATGAATATCGTGAAAAGTAATATTGATCGTCTCTGCTCGAAATCATTTTTCATGTGTAATGATTTATCATTGAATTCAAATTTAACACGATATCCACGATTGCAGTGACCTACTCAACACCTGCTTTACAGCAGAGTGACTTCCCTGGTTAAAAGACCACTTTAATAAACAATAATATAAATGTTCAACAATTTTGTGTCACACAATTAAATAACCATTAATGTATAGTAAAACGATATATTAGAAACATAAACTCCGATTACGATGAAAAAAAACTAGTTTTTATATTTTAATTATTACTTGCATTGTAAATAGGTGCATTGCAGTTTACGGGTTAAAATCGGATTATTATTGAAGACGGTATTTTTATTGCATATATAGCAAGTATAAAAATAAATTTTGTGGATCCCGGAAACCTCACTTTCTAAAAGATATTCTGTTCCCGTATTATCCTATATTCCTATTTGTATATAATTCCAGTACCTTCAGTAGTAACTACATAATATAAAATAATTTAACTGTTTTATTATATGCTATTAAACGTAAAAACGGTGAAGGGGCTCATGTGTAGGTATATATACATAAAAAAAAAATACGCTTAAAATATCAAATTTTATAATAATTGAATGTTTTATAATCTGTATTATAGCGGTTATAATATTAGGGACCTATTAAAATACTGTATTATTAAAGAAAAAAACCTATCATCACCTATGTAGGACCAAATCTAAACGAATTGTATTCCAACCGTTACTCTAGAAGATTTAATAATTATTATAACTATTATAATTGGACACAGATAATAAATAATGTACGCTATATACCAAAAACCTAAACCTACTTTAAGATTTTGGCAGGTGTTCTATTACAAATAGTTAATATTGAATATTGTAAAATGTTTATAATAGTATATATTTTATGTAGAAATTAGAAATATAGACGTTTCAGTTATAGATTTTAAGTGTTTTATAAGTTATAACAATTAACAAAGCTTTAACATGTAAACACGTGTAATAAGCGCGAAATAATACATTATCTACGTATATTTTATAAAAGGTAATGATTTTGTGTGTAAACGGATCAGCAGATCAGCTGAGTCTATCGCACTCATGGTTCTGAAATTTGGTACATAGGTAATGACTAATGACTATATCCGAAAATATACATCTCGTAGTCAATTTTTTTATGTTTGCAATTTTGCATAGAGTTGCCACTTGCAGCCATTGGTTATGACTTATGGAAAATAAATTAGTTGTTATAATGAAACATAATTTAAACAAGTATTTTATATGAAATGTTTTGATAAAGGTATAAACTTAAGAGGATGCTACCCATACATTTGTTGCGTGTAAGACGAAGACAACAAATGTATGGGTAGCGTCCTCTTAAAAGGATTCTCGTATTAACTTTTCGATTTTAGATATATAAAGAAAAATGTTTACGAATTTCTAACTCAAAACAATTTGCAAACTGTTGTGGTTTTTACGAATTTTGTCAAAATTTGAACTTCAGACGCTCATAACAAATTATTTTGGAATGTGGATTTACGCTTAACTTTTTTTTTAATTTCCACTAACAAAAACTTAAGAAAAACCTTATACTACATTTTCAAATTTTTTTATCGATCTTAATAATAAAACTAATAATAATCGACAATTTCATATACAATGTAATAGTGTATAGAATATGCCAATATAAACATTTAGTAAAAATTTCATGTATCTATGGTGATTTTTTTTAGAGTTAACCAAAAATCAAAATCAATTTTGTCGAAAATCGATTTCGCGTAAAAATTTCTGTTTTTCCTTAATTTTTTTTCGTTTTTCACTGCGCTTTTAGAAACTACTGATAATTTTAAATTTTAACCTCCTGAATGTACCAACTAGATAAATAGATAATACTTCCCCTTCGGAAGAGATACTAAAGTTGAAAAACAAAGCATTATTTCGATTACTTATCGTGTACCTAGACACAAAAAACCAGAATATATAGTATCTCTGGTTTCTGATGTATATAATATTATGTACCTCGGTATTGAGTAAGTCATTACTGCTTCGAGTGCTAAGAATGTGTTAAATTTTGATATGATCAATCAATCATTGCATGCGAAAAACGATTTGTTAGCCTAGATTTCTCAAGATATTTCGTAATTTATTTAAATTAATTTAAGTAATTTATTTTTATATTAGTAAAAGGTAGGTACTAAGGTACATTGAACTTGTTTTTATACCAAAAACATCACATATATTATATTATTGATTATTATTTATTAGGTATAATTTATTATAATATATCGTTGTTATTAAATGCGTATACCGCATTACCGCATACTGTAGAACGACGTGAATAGGTTCTTACGAGTAGTATACTTGTATAAATATCTTAAATTAATCTAAATTTTTGAAAATTTAATTGCGTACAAAAGGTAATCACTATCTATATTACCTATCTTTATTATTTTTGATAATCGATAATAATCTAGTAAATAATTAAATTTGTATGCTATGCGTAATAGAGTTTTTAAGCTAATGCGCATGATCAAACCTATATTGGGATAATTTATTAATCTTTAAAGGTAAACAGGTAGGTAAGGTATACATTGGACCGGAACAGAACGGAAACGAATTTATATTATATCATCGGAACGTGTCGATGTTCGCATTGGAACAGAAACAATTTTTTTCTGCACACTGTATCGGACCAAGTTGGAATTCCGGGGCCATTATTATTTGGCACATTTTAATTTCGTATTCTCGTTACCCGTGTCCGATTATCGAAATCAATAAATTTTATTTTTACACTACTTATATTTAATATTTTTGAGTGTTTGTAAAATATAATGAGTGATACAACTATACAAGTAGTAACGAAGAATACACGATATTCACACTAGCTCTTTTGTCAGAATCTGAAGAAAAAGAAGAATATATTATGATAAAAATACAGTGGGTTCGTTCATAGCTATGCCAAGGGAAAAAGAAGTAGAGTTCCAGATATTATTACCACTTTTAAAATAGGACAATAAAAATTTTTACAATACTTTTGGATGAGTTACGAACATTTTTGCCAATTGTTAGAGCATATAAAACTCGATAAGCAAAAAAAAAAAAACAAACTTTCGAAAATGTTTACCACCAGACAAATAGTTAATATTAAAACTGAGGTCACTATTTAATTGATTAAAATTATAATTAGATTAAATAATAAATATTATTAATTTTAATTTAAAGATATTTTATTTATTTTAATATATTATTTAAACTTTGTTATATTATTAGAGCATTAAATCGTATTTTTCTTATTTTTTGTAACATTTAAATTCACGTCCTAGTGATGATAGACAAAAAAACACACACATCATTGTGAAACTGCAATACAATCTAAAAAATAGACAACATTTTGCTATGGTGATTCATTATATAACTGTTTTGGAAACAAAGTTGATTCTAGTGCATTCGTCTATGTATTGGCATTATAATATTTAAAATATACGATACGAACGACGGCGTAATCAATTGTAATATCCACAGTTACGAATTAAATTGAATTATTAATTTTAAATGTAAATATGATTTTATGAAAAATAAATATGTGAACTAAACTCTGCATTGTGACTGTGTAATGCAAATTATTACGATGTTTACGATGTAATTATCTACAACATTATGCCACTTATAATATTATTTGTACTTCCTCGTTTATTCCCTGCAGATTATTTTTGTCGATCACTATAGGTATAATATGCAATGCGAATGAATGCAGAAAAAAACTGTATTTTATTCATTGCATCAATGCAATAAAAATAATTGTATTATTTACTACGAGAAAAAACGGAATACGAGAAAAAAAACTGAATACGAGAAAAAAACGGAATACGAGAAAAACCTTTTGATGTTGTAGGTAGGTATACGAATTAAGTAACCGCCAGAATTTGGTCCGTGAATAACGGTGTGCAGACTGCGGAGTCGGAATAAATCCAGTGGTTTATGTAAACGATTCTGTGACCGAAACAATATATTATATGCATCGTTGTCATTATTTTTTTTCTTTATAATATTTACAAAATATATATTTTATATGATTACCGTTACATGACGATTTACAACTATATAGTGTAATATATTATATATCTATTTACTATAATATGCAACTTCATAATAATAAATATATAATGACTGTTTACGTACCTGGCTACCTACCTACGATCTACCTATATAATATATATAGTTATAGGACCCTACCATTGTGTTAGTTTCCAATGGACAGTATTTTAAAGTTTAAAAGTATATTTTTGGTACAGTGTACATACGAATCTATCTAGGTATGTATATTAATAAAAAGACAGAATACGTGTGTGTGTGTGTGTGTGTGTGTCCACAGTCAAGTCTGTTGCACTCATGGTTTTGAAATTTAGTACATATAGGTTCCTAATCTTATACCCAAATTTTGAATTTTAAGGAGGAATTTACAAAAATGAATACCTATATTTTTGATTGTATAGGGTTGCCATTGGTAAATTTTCTGTAACCAATGGCAACCCCATAAATAGATAATATTATAATTGGATATAATTTTAGACCTGTATTTTATAATTGGTCAAAACCACCCAAATGATGGTGATATTAAAAATATGTATAGTTTACTAGTATACATTTAACGGAGTTTAAGACATCAGTAGCGTATACCTATGGTAATGCGACTGATATATTATATGTATATATCACTCCCCATGGGGGAAAAATAACTTGTGTATACAGCAAGAATATTGCTGCTGTAACCAAAATATTTGGTTGCGCTCGTGACAACAAAACGTTCAGTTAGTCGGCAGACGATTTTTTTCACGCAATTAATAATTATTGTTAGTACAAAACATACTTCAGTCTTACTCATTAGAGATTTACTGGAATGTGGTATCAATAGTTGAAAATGTGTAAAAAAAATGTCATAAAATTATTTGAATTTTAAGACAACAATATAGATGCTCTGCAACAAGGATTCATATCCGAATATAAATTTTCATTTAAAAATATTGTGTACACTTCCTGTAACGATAGAACGTACGCATTTTCCAGTTTAAAGTGGCTTCAACTTTTAACTCAATTAATTCTTTACAAAAAATTTAATTTTTATTTCATGCTAGACTTAATGGATTAACGGATATGTCCATAAGCAGACTATTAATTCGTTGCATTTCGATGCAATTATTGACAAACTAATAAACTAGCCAAAAAACCAAGGAAACTTAGCATTTTGTTATAATTTTGTTATTTATATATTGTTCCTTTTAGTTACAGCAAATAAAATACTTATAATGATTAGATATAATTATAGACCTGTATTTTATATTTGATAAAAACATCTCAAATAACTGTATTAAAAATATGTGCAGTTAATATTTAACGGAGTAAAGTATAGGGATAAAAATTAAAAATCCACGGGAATTTTATTTGTCACGGGCAACGCCCGTATATCGTAATTACAATAAGTAATAACATAATATCCATGTATAATCATAAATAAAATATATTAAATGTACTTTTTGTAAAATTAATTTATTTGTATTCCATGTGTAGTGTGTACCTATACTAATTGAACTAGTGTCAATGAATGCCTCCTTCTATCATGTCACCACGCCTATTATCTAATTTGCTTATTGTATCATTTTGATTTTTGAATGCAGATTGTAAATGTTTCTATTTTTCTAATAAAAAAAGTTTTCCGCGTAATTAAGATTTCTATAGGTAAATATTTTAGTTTAATATAAGAAATTCAAAATATTATACTTACTGTAAATTATAGCCTATTTAGGCATGTATAATTATACCATTAATGTCCACACACCTACTGCTTTCGAACAATTTTGTTTTTTAAATACAAAATAGTTCAATCAAAAATATTATAAAATTTATTAAAACGATCTCCTACTATCCCGCAAAATAAAATCCTGATTTATTGAAATCGTTGATTTAATACTCTAGAATTATTTGAATTTCCATGCACTTTTAAAATTTTTGAAACCTGGTTCATTTTTAATACCGATTCGTATATAATAAATATGTCACATTCCTATATTCGTTTTTATTTGAATGATAATGCATTTAAAATCTTTTGCAAATAAAGCTCATCCTGATTCTTCGTGACAGTAACACTGACAAGATGATCGTTAAAATGTCAAAATATGCTGTACGATGTATAAATGTATAATGTAATAACCCAAAATTATTATAGTACCTACCTATAATTGGACCAGGACGGAATATGTGACAGTCGTCAAAAAAAAATTGATAGTCTACTACTATAATACCGCTCAACCGTATAGTGTGTATTTATTTCTAGACATGTTTCCCGATCATTTTACAGTAATTTTCATAGTGATATATATAGCTCATTAACTGCGGTAATATTACTATTACTTATTACATTTACAAAATGTTTATGAATTCAGCGTTTTCATATATGACACACGATATGTGACCATATTATTATTATATTAACCAATTTGTTATTCGAGACCACTTTATACAATAAACATACAACGTAAACGCGTAAGTATAGGTAGATAATATTATAATATATATTATGTTATGCGTGTCAACAAAAAAAAAAAAAATGAAAAAAACTGCTTATTGTAACCGAGAAATATTAAACATTTTCCACGGCCTTGTCTCCGATATCGATGCAGCGCACTGTACATCATTATTATATCTATGGACATTGGACACAAACAAAGTTACGTTATGGAGTAGCTGTATCATATATGTATATAGTTATCATATAAATACGACATTATTCATATACACACACTATTTACAATATATACCTACCTTATTTGGTAAACGGTGGGTTTTTTCTCATTTTAGAGGGAAAAAATTTCTGAAACTACCGCGTCGGTATATTATTATAATGCACCGTTTTTACCTGTGAAATAACATGGTCGTGTATAATATTATGCATAGGAAAATATTTTGATCATGCATCGTCTTGAGAACATCGTGAAAATCGAACTAATTGGCCGTGAGTAAATGGGTGGGCACCCGTGCAAATGGACCGGCTGTGTTCATTGATATTATATTGTTATATACTGTGTGTGTAATGTAAATTGCAGTATTAGTCTTGCTTATGCTGTACAAAATTTTTTCTCTGTCTCATCTCCTTATTTCCGTGTATTTTGCTGTAATACTGATATTTACAGAATAGTTCGCACCAATAGCGTAGTTTTCATCCGGCTCAACCTTTGATCCTTTATCTACTTTATCGGCTTTCTCAATGATATATTTATTGAAATTCTAATTTTTGGAATTGTTCAGTATACCTTAAGGCTTAAGACAACCAGACCATATTATTTTCAGATACATACTTCGATTTTTCTGAAACTACATTTAACGAGTGCCCTGGGTCAATATAATATTTTTTTTTTTTTTAATGAGAACCAATCTTTTTAAAGTAATATGTTAAGAGGATGTCAGCGCATTATTAGTTTTCTCTCTTTGACCCACGCGCAACATAGACAAAACGCATTTGCGCAGAACAGTTTTTTCTATGCGTTTAGAGTAAAGTCACCTATTACAAAAAAGATAGAAAAGAATATTTTCCAGGGAATGACTTATCGATGTTTATATTT
>NC_042496.1:37094111-37111316 GCF_005508785.2 Acyrthosiphon pisum
TATGTAATAATATTCAGAAACCTTGCAATAAAATTTAAATGTTTTTACCCATTATATTTAAATACAATTTTATGGATATTTATAGAAAATAAATTAAAAAAATGAAAAACTGGCATGTCCCGTAAATAGCTCAAAAAGAGTCAAATTATTTTCAAAAATTTTATCGTGTATAGAAAATGCTAATATAAACATTCGGAGGAATTTTCAAGTATCTACAGTCATCGTTTTTTTAATCCAACAAAATAAGAAAATCGTAACATGATAAATCGAGTGAATATCAAATGTAAAAAGGTGGGTAAGTGGATGTCGCTTTGCTGTACTGTAGGTTACAAGTGGGTCACTGTATAATGGATGGTATTTCAAATCTTAGATTTAAAAAGAAAATTTTTCATGAATTTTTAACTCAAAATAATTTGCATATTTTCGTCATTTTTACGTATTTTGTCAATATTTGAACTTTAGATGCTTTTAAAAAAAAAATTGTGATTATAGACTTTTAATTTTTTTCATCTGCCATTGAAACAATATACTACATCCTCTTAATAAGACGATTTTTTTGTGAGTGTCGATGTAATTATAATTTGAAATACAAAAGCAATTAATTTCCGAGTTAATAAAATTGATGCACCTAGTGCCTACAGTACTTACAGTTACCAACTATATTCTATAAGAATAATGTAGGTACATAGTACATACTTCTCAATAATAAATTGTTTAACATCAAACATAAAGTTATCTATATAATATTACATTATTACTGTGCAATATGAAATATTAAATTTAGTATTATTATACCTATACTCAGTGGCTTAGCCAAGTGGGGTTTGGGTCTCCAATTAATATTATTCGTTTAATTGAAATGATGGCATGGACGATTTAACAAGTGAGTACCTACCTAATTTTCAATTAGAAAATATGAAAAATAAAATACGAGATTATAGATACTATAGGTACCTACTGATGATTTTGTACGAGTATACAATATTTAACGAGAACACTATTTTATTTTTTAAAAATGAGAACGCATAGCCGCATAGATATAGTATAAAGTATTATAATTATATTTGTATAATACACTTTTATAGGTTAACGAGGTACGAATTACGATGACAGTTTATTTGTTAAATATCCTATAGTGCTTGTAGAGTGGTGACATTGAGAGCAAACAGAATTAAGAAACGGCTAGTGAATTTACACTGCGCTAATTATGTCAAGTAATTTTCCATAAAATGGCGTATTGGTCGAAAGGAGATTTGACTCAACCCGTGGCGGCGGTCAGCAGCCTTCTATCGAGATCATCCACCGTGGAGACGACACTTAAGGTCATGGTACAGTGATATTTGTCTAAATTGTGGTTGCATACTACTATAAGTGTTACTGGTCTTTACATTTATTTCCATGAAGAAACAGCTAAAAAATACCTGTTCTTGAATTTGAATATTTTTATTTTACTTTATAAAATACATTTTAAACATGTCGATATTCATCACTATAAATCAAGGGTGTGGATCGTGACTCGTGGGTGCCAAATGACAATAGGCTGTATCAGTGACACTGTCTTAAAAAATAAAATAAAATAATCACACAACTGATGAACTAGAAGTATTTAGATAATTAGAATTTATGACGTACAAATAAATCACTGTAGTCTAATAATATTAATCTATATTATATCATATAGACTAATAAATAAATTATCAGGTTTAAAAGAAGATCGTGCGGTCTGCTTAATAACTACCTACACCTTATAATTATTATAGTTAACTTTGTACATTGTCCAATCAAATGAACTAAAAAATATATACGCATTGACGACAGTGATTGATATAAAGATATTATTCATTATTGTTTATAATAGTCAATAGATATAGATACTATATAGCATGGTACTAACTACTATTTAATATATAACGTATATGGATACAGTTTTGATCATATTGTTATTGTTATATATTATGTACCCATAAATTAGGTACAAATGGTTATATAGGTTAGGTTTTTTTTTTTTTTTTGGGGGGGGGGGGTACAGTAGAGACTTGATTCCCCCCCTTAAATTGATTACAAAAAACGTGAGGTGTAACCCCTCACAACCCAAACTATATATAGTTATCGACATGACGACATAAAAATTATTATTTACATTATTTACATAATTTTTCACCTATATTTAATGTCTATTACCTACCTATGCATTAAAATGTTTTTCCAACTTTATCTATTGGGTATTTAGATTTGATTTCAAAGTTTTAAAAAATGTTTTATTTAATAAGGATTAAATTAATATGTACCTATTTGATTTGGTTGGTAGGCGATAGGTCTAAGTTCCTCTCCCCACAATTGGTTCCAATATGTACCCATGTTAGGCAGTATACTCAAATTATTTTAACCATAGTCCATAATAGATAATTTTTTTTGTAGGGGCGGGGGGGGGGGGGTAACGACCCATCCATACTAAATACATTTTTAGTAAATGGGCATAGAGAAAAAATATTGGGTAGGTGCTTATTACGAAGTTTGTTTATTTGTTATTATTTGTCTTTCCATCGTAATCGCATATTCCCGTGTACACATATATAATATATATATATATAGTATCTTCATATAATGTACCTATAAGACCAGCTAAACTACCATAATACCATATTATACATACCGGATTTTCATTTGTATACCTTTTATACTGGTATAATAATAATATTATTACTATTATAGGTAGAAGGTATAGATGTACAGAATGACACATACACATGCGTTCATTTAATATAGCCTAAAGCACTAACGGTACCCATCACACGTATCATCATCACCGTCGCAATATATAACTACATACAGTATACGTAGAGGCAATTTTATTCCGCGAAATTACCTGTATTGCAGCTGTTTGGACCTATATAGCAGTCTTGTAGAGTATTTGAGTAAATGTATTTAAATACATTTATGATATTTAGAATACTTTTGAAATGGGTACTTTTAAAATTAATTATTTTAAGTAGGCACTGTGTTCAACGTATTTATATTTGAAAATCAAATAATTTTATATGAATACTTTAAAAATTCAAAAGAATTATTCCTCACATTTCAGATTGTTTTTTAATGCCTACCTAATAATTATATTATTTTATTTCTAGTTGAAATTAAATTATTAAATATTTATTTGAATAACAATTATTTATTTTTATATTTCATTAGTAATTACCTACTTATTGTTTAATTAACTATAAAGCATTTTAGAACTAAAATATAAATATTTTTATTTATTTTCATTGTTTAGTATTAAATGGAGTAGGTAGTACGAAGTTCTTATAATAGGTAAATGTGATATTAAAAACTTTAAATTAGTAATTATTAGATATATAATTACAAGATCATATTTCTTGCCTACACTATTGTACTTTCAAATAAGTAGACATTTAAAAAAGTATTTAAAAGCATTCAAAAGTATTTGAAATGTATTATAAATATTTTCTGAGCGGATGTATTTGTATAATTTGTATCCGTGTTTAAATACGATTTTAAAAGTAATTTTACAAGACAACGGTATTTACGGTACCTATATGATCGTTTACGCGCTTTTATCCTGTATGAATGTATGACAAATTGATAATATAAATAATGTATTATGTACGCGTATATTATAGTACCTGCCCAAAGCAAACTACACCAGGTATATCCATGTCTAATGGTAACAAACAGTCAACTTACAGCCCATAAACGAAACCTGTACAGGGACTAAGCTAATAATAATATTATATTATACTGCATGACACGACGTGAGGTGTAACTAGTATTGGAACCACTGGATTTCGGGACAAGTCACTGCAGCAGTTGTAGGCAATATATTTTACGTGTTTAATTATACGTACAGGTATACATAATATAATACTAGCTGTTTTCAATGGTCCAGATGATTCGAATGTGGGTCACTGGGGTTATACACTTATACGAGTTTATTTAGGTATAATACGCATGTTAATGCGGTAGTCTACATAAATTAAATTGTACAGAACACGTCGTAGCCGGTATCTATATATATATATATTCCATTCTATATATAAGATGCTATTTTCAACAACAAACACACGGAAATATATTATAAATTATAATGGCATTACATACTTAATATACCCCGACGGCTCCAGCTTAATTTTAACAACCGGTCGTCACGACATTCCTTCGGACCAATTGACCAAACTCCAAACAAATAATTGAAATAATATTGCATTGACTTCTTCGAGTATAATGATAATAATAAATATTCGTCTACAATATCCCGTGCACCGAAATTTTTTTATGTATCGTAGTATTTTAATTATAATAATACAATATACGTATATAACTATTAACTATATAAGACTCATCATTTCAGACGACTCTTATTCAAAACAGGTTTTATTTTTTACTTTCGACTCCAATTAAAACATCTATGTTATTGTTTTTTCCCAAAATACCATCGCTGACCGCTGATAGGTAACCAATTGTTAATCGGTATTTGGTATTTTTTTGGTTCATTAAACGAGAAGGTCTTATAAATTGAACTTCGCACTTTACGATCTCTAAAAAGTCTCCTCACCATAGAAACGAATAAAAAATTATAATATTATAATATTAATTCAACTTACATGATAAAATAAATAATAACAATATTAAATATCCAGACTGACAAACCGTCTCCCCTCATAATCGTTTTTCTTATTCAATTTTTGTTTTGATTCAACTAGCTGTAATTATAATTTATAATTATACCTACACCGTATCTTTAAACAATACGTCATAATACTGAAAAATACATCATAATGTATAGTTATTTTGAGGTTCAGTTGGTTTAAATGTATGCAGAGTGGTAGTCTGCAGAGTGCACGTAGGTATGATACCATGGGGCGTAGCTAGAACAATATTTTTGGGGAAAAATTGTGAAGAATTTCCAGACCCTCTCCCTTTGCAGTGTATATAATATATTAGCAATAATTTCAAATGCATATTTATGTACTGTATTATAATATAAGTAAAACAGTTACAGCACAACAAAATAAAATTGTCACAACTATTTTAACATAATTTTCCAGCTAATAAATTATATTTTATTTAAACTACTGCTAGTTCAGGACAACAGGGCCCACTTTCGATTATTCAATATTAATCAATAATACCATTACAATTATATTTATTCAGTTAAGGACTTTTAAATCGGGCTGATTTGAACTAGAAGTAAAAAATAGCTTGAAACTGGAAGTCTAGAAATATCGACACATATAGATTGTCATTTTTTTCAGAATTTGTTTTTTTAAAATAGTATACATATTAATATCTTATTAATTATTATTGTTTTATATTACTTACTATAGAACATTAAGGTAATAAATAATATTGGTAAAAATATGAAAATGAAAATTTTAAATATAATAATAATAATAAAAAAAAAAAATTATTAAAAATTCGTGAACAACACAATTTAACAGGTAACTTATTACGGATTTACAACATGTTACATGGAAACAATGTAAACAATTCGCTCGAAATCCTGGACCATAATATTATAATATACTGGACATAATTTGGGTAGCATTGAATATAACTGTATCTCTTTATTTGCAGAATTGTCCACAACATTTGGACTACCTAATTATGAAATTAATTAAGTCTAAATCTTATTTCTCGACAAAAGGATCTTGTATTTATATCTATAATAAATATACCTAGCTCTATAAAACTGCATATTATGGCATACGGCAAGTTTGTATTTTAATATCTTAGATATTAAAGCATATTCAGAAACTAGCAATAGGCTGCAAGTACCTATATTTTTGTGTTGAACTAACACGACAATTTTCAAGTAGAACATGTAAAATATAATATAGGATAAACATATTTTATTAACTGTTGTTTTTATTATAATGAGTGGAGTTTATAAGATAATGAGTTTAAATAACACGTAGATATTAAAACCATGATACTTCAACTCTATTAAAAATGTTAGGTGGCCAAACGTAGATTTGAAGTTTTTCTGTGGTACCTATTAATATAACTGTCTAATTACATCTTATAGCCGTACCTCATGTACGAATATGGCGACAAAACTACATTATTACGTAGGTACAAAATACTGTACATAATATACTGTATAATTTAGACGACAAGCTATAAAGTAACTCACGGTGTTACGTATATTATTTGCTCGACATAATAATATGTGATATCACTTTCGTAATTGATCTATTTAATTACATATAGTATGATCTTTAACTGTTAATATGTTTTATAGTCACGTAAGTTATATATGCAATATAAATTCCACCATTCAAAAGATCTTTACGATCAATACTATGACACGCATGTCGTATATTTGACATATTATCTAACAACACCGATGTCATATCTTCTACTGTAATAGTGTAATACCTACTGTAATATATTCAAAACTTAGAATTTGGATAATAAAAAATGTGTGTTTAATTACCATAAATAATAATAAATAAAACATTTGGTAAACCCATTGCGCTGTTTATAAAAGTATAAGACATATCACATATAGATAGGTACATTTAGACAATATTTAGTGTTCAACAAATTAAATAACATACAATTTATAGAGCATTTATAAAATGTATTTTAAATGCTTGTTCATATGCCTATATTCATATATTATAGGATATAATCACTTTAATTTAAAGGTTTATTAGAATACAAATTTAGGTATGATAATTTTATTATATTAATTAATCCTTATACTTTAAAGGCGTTTAGTTTAAGTTTAAATAATTATAATCTTCTAATGATGAAGGAAATACTATATAAATTATTTTACTAGGTAGGTACCTAAGTATGTACATATGTCATCTTTAACAACATAAATTCATAAGAAAAGTAAGAATAATCAAAACTGGGAAATGTGAATTATCAAAATATGTATTCTCTAGATGTTTTGCTTTTGACTTTTGTTTTATTGTGACACAACATATGAAGATATTTTTTTTTTTTTTAGAACTTTTATCAATAACTATTACAGTTCAACAATTAATTGATAATATAGGATGCAAAGATTACAATTTAAGATAAGATACAATAGTCTAAGATATTAATCTCAGTAAAATTCGTTTTACACATTACTATAGGTAGTGCATTGTACTTGAACAAAAACTTTTTTTAATATTTGAGTTATTATTAAAGTATTTTCGATAATAAATTTTTCGTTCTTATATAAAGTATATATATTGACAGTTTTTTTTATAGATATTGTAGTTCAAATTTGGGGGAAATTAGATATTTAAATGAAGAATAACGGTTTTAGTAATTTTGTTGTAATTTAAAAATATTATTCGTGGGTAGGTAGGTACTTGAAACATTTAAAGACTTTAAGTACCTATATATAATTTATTGTAGTGTACACATAAAATTACATTTTCAAATTAAATTTATTAGGCAAAAAAACTAATTCAACCTACTGTATAACCAATATTTAATAGTAAAATACATACCTATATCACATTCACAATTATTTTGTATCATTGTATTAAAATGTAATACAACAATTAAATTGACCCGTCTAGGTATCTAGTGTATATATAGCAGAGTGGTAACCATACTTGCTCACATTTTTCAACATTCAATAGTGTGATATTCACATATGGATTTATACATTGAACAATCTTGCTTATTTTCAGAGTGCGTGTTACAAATATATTAGATGCCATGTCAAAGTGATTCACCAAGCATGATCACCGCAATATTTTCCTCAAATAATGAATTTATTCAAATATTCATTTTTTAATTTTTTAAGTACCTATAGTATCTAGGACCATATATTTTTAAATAGTTTTAACATACCATGTTAAGAGTTTCCTGTGACAATTTTTTTTTTCTTACAAGAGAACCACCCTTTTTATAGGTTCTTAGTATTTAAGATTTATAGTGGTCTGGAAGATGGGGCTATGATAATAATTTGAAAATTTTACTTTCTAATATTAATCAATCAACATTTTATAATTTTTAAAAATTGTCTGAGTATAATAAATTTTAGATCCGCTATATTTCATCCATTTTCTATTTTTGTAAAACAATTTTTAAGGATATTATCAATAGTATATACATAATAATAACTTAGAAACAACTTGTTAGAATTTTGATTTAGGTACATCAATATTTTCAATAAATCATTAAAAATTTAAAAATTTAAATTTAAAAATTTACATTTTACAGTAAAAAAGTTGGTTCTCGTTTGGAAAATAAATAAGTTTTTATTGCCAAAGAACACTCCTTGAATGGTATAAAACTTTAAAGTTGAAATATGGTCTGCAATAGTATATACATAAAATTCAAAATATCTGAACGTTGTTAACATTTACTTGTTATGTATAAATCAAAGTGATCGTACATATCTACATAATATGGTGAATCACTCTGAATCTGTACTTATATAGGCTTACGAAATTATGGGAGTTAGGCATCTGGCATGTACAAAGAAAAAAATTTCTAAGGAGGCGGGGCTATTTTAAATTGAAAATAATGTTGACAGCAACGCACAGAGAAATAACTCGACGACTGGAAATATGTTTGGAAAATAACGGGGGCAATTTTGCACATTTTACTAGATAAACAAATGTACTTAAATAAAAATTAGATAGTACAAAGTAATTTACGGCATAAATTCACTTTAGCAACCCAGCACATTTTTAAAATTTTTTTTTCGAAATAGACGAAATATACAGATAAATAAACAGAAATCTACCCATATCTGGTGTCAAAAATAAGAGTAGCTATTCAAAAAAACTTAAGTTGTATTGCGCATGCGCGAAGCAAAGGAGTTAAGAATATGAAGTTTCCCCAAAATGTGTACTTCGGAACCACCTATCTATCACAGCAAACCGTTTTTAAATCTATTGCCATCGGGCTTAGATATTTAGTGGTACATACAAGACGGGATATACACTGTATAGTGTAGGTATAGGTAGTAGGTACTTATTGTACGGGTCATAAAAATTAAATTTGAAAATAAGTAGGTAAATATTAACCATCATAAGTTAATATAGGTATAACCGTAAAGGTATAAGTTATCTACAATAATTAATAAAATATATTATACTTGGTATCATATTGTATTATTGCAATATTATATTATATATCTACCCTATATTAATAACTATATAATTTTATAAATATAGGTTTAGTGTGGGTAGTGGATACCTAGGTACTATACTGGCTATACTCATTATAATTAAAGTATTAATATAATAAATTATTCTTAATAATTATTAGAAACCGTTTACAATTGTTAAAAGTTATATTTATATAATATATTAACTATATAATATATTATAGGTAAATTATGTAGAAATGTAGGATGCTTAAAATTAATGTTTATTAATTGTTATAGTAAAATTATCAAAATTAGAAGTCGTGCCTACTTAGAAAAAAATTGATTTATCGGAAGTAAGAAATTATGAATAACATATTATAATATTATAGTGTTATTTTTCTAATAAATTATAATATAAACTATCATTGTATCATATTATAATATTAATATATTATATATAGCCGTATTGGTCTTACTGTCCTGTTTCAATTTTCAAATGTGCTTATTCCTTATAAAATAAACAATATTATATGATTGATATCATACATCGTATTAAATTATTATATATATATATTAACGGTACAACTGTATAAGTGTTGTGACTTGTGGTACATAAAGATAAAATAAAACTCGTCCTCGACTCGCACTTACCTGTAATGCGTGGACGGTGTAGGGTAGTTGCACCGGCGGTGAATCGCAACAGTCATCGTCGTCGTCTCCGGTCAATGGTATCACACACACACATATTAATATTATATACAATATATTAATAATATTATATTGAATTATATTATTATGATATATCGATGATAAATAAATAACCGTTCATCGGACACGCCTGTTGATCTCGGATGGAACACTGATGCGTATTATATTATTATTATTATTTTTTTTTTAATTTTACACTAAACGAGAGAGATATAATATATTGTGCGTATACTTTAAAACATACACATTTTTATATTAATAAAACCGGACACGACTGCGACCGTCGACGCCGATCTATCTAACGTTTACGCTCCGACTGACACAACCGGTCCGCGCCACAGACGCATCGCGTTTACAGATTTTTCATCTTGTATATCATATGTATTTTTTTCTCAAATTTATCGTTTTTTACCATTTCCCTAGGCGGTCGACGCGCGCTCATGCGATGGAGAGGGGATATACCTTTATAGGGGAAAACGTTTTGTAGCGCACGTGGTGAAGAGGGAGGGAAGGGCGTGAACTGAAGCGATATAATATAGGTTGATATATTATATTAAGTACATTATAAACAATAATATTGTTCATCTAGGAAAAAAAATAAGGAACAAATGAAGATATACTAATCTACTATAATACTTACCAATGTTCATTTTTACATTTTTTTTCCTTTCCAAATGTTAGTTTTAAGGTATTGAATCTGAAAGTAATTTAAAAATAATGTCGCTCTTTGTTCATTGCAAGTTAAACCAAAAATCCAGGAAAAAATTGATTGAAATATAACCGCATAATAAGTATTTGAAAAGTAGCGCCGGTCGGTTAAGAGGAAATCCCCAAAAGTGCTGTGCGCGTATATAACGCGTATTCCATGCACAACCAGACACAACAGTACCCTGTAATAGGTACCACGGTCCTTACGAAACATAAACTTCTGGTTACATCTTATCATATAAATATATTCTTATTATAACCATAGATATATACAACAACTAGATAGCCGTCTTTGTACTACGGTGGCGGCCGACTTCCATGACAAGAAAGAGACGGCTATCTAGTTTGTTGTATATATCTATGATTATAACCGCCAAAATAAATAAAACCAAATCGCTTCTTTCATGAAATATTGATTTCGCCACGCCTGCACCGAAAGTTTGGTTTTCGATAGCGGTTGAAACGTTGGAAAGCTTCCTTTTTCCGTCCAGCGGGCGGTAAAGTTGGAATACCTTATGGCCTAATAGCGCCGGGCGGTGAAGTGGGATTCCCAAAAAGTGCCGGGTGGTAAAGTGGAAATCCCAAATAGTGCTGAGCGCACATTTCACACGCGTATACCCTGCACAAACAGACTGAAATGACGAAATGTATACCACGGTTCTTACAAAACATAAACTTTTGGTTACCTACATCTTAAAATCATATTATAACCTCCATGCGTGACGCTCAAAATAATTAAAACCAAATCGTTTCTCTCATGAAATATTGTTGTCGTAGAATTATGATCTAGTTGTTGCATAGATCCCTGAATTACTTTTGCCGTGATCGATAAATGCAGAGGCGTGACAAAAAATAGTATGTGTGGCTCATGCGGGAAGGCAATTTCAGTCTTGGGCGAAATGCGGCCCTCCCCTGCGGCTTGTGACGCACACGTCGCCCGCGACTGAAATAGCTCATTTCCCGCTCTTGCAACACAATACACTATTTTGTCACGCCTGCACCGAAAGTTTAGTTTTCGATGACGGTTGAAGCGTTGGAAAGCGACCTTTTTGCGTCCAGCGGGCGGTTAAGAGGAAGTCCCCAAAAGTAGGTACTGAGCGCACATCCTCTGCACCGCGCCGTTGGATGCATAGATCCCTAAAATAGTACAATACCTTTGCCATGGTCGATGAACGCAGCAGAGGTGTGACAAAAAAACAGTATGTGTGGCTCGTGCGGGATGGCAATTTCAGTCAAATTTCAAAATTTGTTTGGTTTCGCCGCTAAATTAGGAAAATTTAATATAATACCTATAATTATAGCTATAATAATTTTGGGTTAGTCAGATAAGGTTAACCTGTTCTGACTTGAACTTGAGGTTTGATATTATTACATTTTTAAATATATAGAGAAAATATTCTTAAATATTTTGTAACCAATAGAAATATTAAAAAATTAAGGAATAACGGGAATTTTTACGCAAAATCTGTTTTCGAGAAAATTGATTTTGGTTTTTGGTTTAACTTTAAAACGAATGACTGTAGATAAATGTAATTTTCACTGGTTGTTTATATTTCCATTTTCTATACATGATAAAATTTTCAAAGTATTTTGATTTGTTTTGAGCTGTTTACGGACAATTTCAGTTTCCAATTTAATTAGTTTTTTTTTTCTATGAATGTCAATAAAAACTTTATTTTGTTGAGTAAAAATACTTGAAAATTTAATACAACGCTCCTACTATATTGTTACAATGACATTTGAAAAATATTAAAAATCCTTAGTCACAGTTTTTTTTTATTAGCATTTAAAGTTCAAAACTTGACAAAATATGTAAAAATCACGAAAATTAGTAAATTATTTTGAGTTTATAACTCGTAAAAATTTTTCTTTTTTAGAACTAAGATTTTAAAATGTGATACGAGATTCCTTATAGGATAATCTACCTTTATCAAAAAAAAAAAATGTCTATAAGAAAGTCAAATTAAATTTTTATGAGCGTTTGAAATTCATATTTTTATAACATTTGATATTTGCTCGATTTTTTACGTAACGATTTTCTTATTTTGTTGTAATTAAAAAACGAGTGACTGTAGAAACTTGAAAATTTCACTGAATGTTTATATTAGCATTTTCTATATACGATAAAATTTTGAAAATAATTTGACTCTTTTTGAGCTGTTTACGGACATTGTGGGTTTTTAATTTTTTTAGTTTTTTTTTCTATAAATACCAATAAAGTTTTATCTATTGGGCCAAAAAGTGTAAAAAATTAATACAAGGCTCCCGTGACATTGTTACAATAGCAGTTGAAAAATATTAAAAATACATAGGCACAATTATTTTTTATAAGCATTTGAAGTTGAAATTTTGACAAAATTTATCAAATTTAAAATTGAATAATTATTTTGTAGTTAAAAATTTATAAAAAGTTCAAAGGATTGAAAATTTAAAACAAGATTTCACGTAAATATTTAATTCTGTTACCAAAAATTCTAAGAAATACATAAGCACAGTTTATTTTTATAGTAATTTTAAGTTCAAATTTGGACGAAATTACATATTAAAAAACTTGGAATAACTATTTTAATTATTTTGTTGGGATTGTATAATATTATTTGTGGGTACTTGAAACTTCTAAAGTATACTATATTATATATCTATGATAGTACCACGGTTTGTTGTTGATGTATAACGCGTTACCTGATGGATATTGTGATATGATTAATTTGGAATTTATTGTTGATACCTATTATAGGTCAATTTTTTTTTATTACTATAGATAAGTATACCTATAATAATTAATATGTATGTCTAATAACTAGACTGACAAATCGTCTCCGCTCGGAATCGTTTTTCTTATACAGTGATATTATATCATTGAATTCAAATTTAATACTATCTATTATACAGTGACCCACTTGTAACCTACTGTACAGCAGAGCGACATCCACTTACCCACTTTTTTTGAAAATTTAATTGAAAAATCTATTGTTGCCAACTGTTCCAAATCATATCGACATTTATTGTTCTATGATATCGATAAGATTAAATTAATTAATAATATAAATAATATAATATTATAATATTGTGACGTATAATATGGATCTTACCATGAGTCCATGAATAAAATTATTGATGTTCATGGCGATTAGTGGTTTAAAGATTAAAAAGAATTCCAAGAGTCACAAAATATTTCCAGCATTACCAACCAATTTCTGAGATTTCCAATGATTGGAAAAAGTGATAAGGATTAATGAACGTTTTTTTATCATTATTGTTGTCTCTATATTCGTAACTACCAATACAGTACAATACACATTTTACAAGTATACACTATACATTTTTATTTTTTATACAACTTGACTTAAAGATATAATCAAAATATAGCAATATAATAATATTATATTAGTATTGTAGTACTGGTTATATATTTTATATAATCCGTGATTGTTGTTTCACATTTGATGTGAAACAAGACCTCGCTGCCCAAATAAAAGTTACTAATAGTTTCTATAAATCATTCAATATGTCTTATATGTTAGCACATTTGTTTAATGGCTGGCAAGTCGATCAGGCAATTCTCTCGGAGGAAGATAGGGTGGTTGTAAGTAGAATATTTTATAATATTTAGATTTAATTAGATTACTAGACTATAATATAGGTATGGATTTTATTACATTTTATTTTGTTTATTTGTTTTAGTTAATTTTGAATTGGAAATTATTTTGTAATTTTAAAGTCTTAAATAAATGATGGTGTACAAATATAACTAAAAACTAACAAACTAATAGTATTTTTCTTTAATTTAATTTAAAAATTAAAATTGAATATAAATAAAACACTGGCTCGTAACTTGTATTACTTTAGTTATTACTTTAATTTCATATTTTGATCGATAAATATTTAATTTTTATTACAAATATTAGTTGGTTATTTTATCTTGAAATGAAAATGTTATATTGTTAGTGGCAATGTCTATTCCTCAGTAAGTTTAGTTTTCTTTGTAAATTGTAATACATACCATAGGTAGAGTTTGTTATTAATATATCATACAATTTGGCTCCAGAGGTGGCTTATAGACCAATTTTCACTGAAAATATAAAAAATATATAATATTATTACTTATTTCTCGTTGGGGCACTTGGTTAAATGCCACTAATTATTATTGTGAATATTTTCATAATATGAAAAATGTTATACGTAAATTAGATCCTTATGATTCAATGGCATTAAAAACTTAAAAAAATTAGTTGAAACCCTGAAACCCAATTTAATATAGAGATTAATGTATTATACATAAAAGTAATTTTGGATGTTTGGTTTCTGAAATAACACGTTTAAAAACAATTTGGCATGCTATAAACAAAACCAATCAATATTATTGAAATGTAATTTAGAAAATGACAGTATATTTTAAAAGGTAAAATTAAAACAGGAAATACTATTTTAAAAAAAACCTGTTAATGTAGAGCGTAGTTGTTCAAAATATAAACATATTATAATTTATTACTGTCAGGTCTAAGATAAATAATTTAAATTAAAAACTTAATGTATAAACATTATATATATAGGTCAATTATTTGAATACTATTATTTAATTATTTAAACTATTTATTACAATGAATTATTTTTAACAATTTGTAATTTAATTAAAATATTTTTTTAGCTTTTTAAAGAATTTTAAAAGCTCTTTCCATAGTTTTTAATTATTTAAAAATCTATACTCTATTACAATAATGGTCTAAGATATGTTAATATGTTTAATATAATTGATACATTATAATTTACAGGTTATTCGTTTTGGTCACGATTGGGATCCTACATGCATGAAAATGGATGAAGTTTTGTATAATATTGCGGAAAAAGTGAAGAACTTTGCTGTTATATATTTAGTAGACATCACCAAAGTACCAGATTTTAATAAAATGTAACTTAATAAATTATTCCATTGATATCTTATATAAATTTATGCTCTTATTACAATTATTGGTTATTTATTTAGGTATGAATTGTACGATCCATGCACAGTTATGTTTTTCTTCCGTAACAAACACATTATGATAGATTTGGGTACCGGAAATAACAATAAAATTAATTGGGCACTTGAAGACAAACAAGAAATGATAGATATTGTTGAAACAGTGTATAGAGGTGCCAGAAAAGGACGCGGTTTAGTTGTTTCTCCTAAAGATTACTCTACAAAATACCGTTACTAAATAGTTAGTATATACTAGTTTATATCCTATACTATTTATCTTATGTAAATGTAATGTATTGTGTGTATGTGTGTGTATATATATATGTAATTTAATTGAATTGTTTTAATAACTATATTTAATACACTCCTGTAAAAACAAATAAAATATTTTTGACTAATGTAGAAGTGAAAATAATATAAACAATTTAAAGTTCTTTAACTTAAATGTTTACCATTTTATAGTTATATATACATTCATTTATTTACCATTTGAAGCGCAGAATCTTATATGGTATAGTATTGTTTTTGATGTATTGTGGTTTTGTTATATGCTATAAAGTTGTAAGTAGGAATTTGAAATAAGAAATATCTTAAGAATGATTTTTATATTTGTATAATTTTTATTTCTTGATTTTCTCATCACAATATAAAAATTAATAAAACTTTGATTTTCAAATAATAACAGTACTGGCAATTAATCCTGGACAAACATCTTAACATTCCAATTAAGTGAAAATTGCAGACTGGAATACTAGGTTGGACACTGCCATGATTGGGATTCAAATTATGATTTTTGACATAGTGCCCAGCAAACCACACAATTTGTGTATCAAGAATTACTCTGTGTTTTTAATGTTTGGATGTATGGGCACAGATTACAGAAGTGTAGAACATAATATTAGTATATAATGGATAGGCCTTGTGTATAATAAAGAAAATAGTCAAGTAGATACTGAATACTAAAGAATAATATTTTGATTTGCAATTAGTATGTCAGTAGGAGTAAGTAATAAGAATTAAGTATTAAATATACTTATATGTAATTCGGAATAAAAAAGGCGGGTAAGTCGTGGATGTCGCTCTGCTGTACAGTAGGTTACAAGTGGGTTACTGTAATGGATGGAATTAAATTTGAATCCAATGATATTATATCATTGTATACGAAAAACGATTCTGAACGGAGATGATTTGTCAGTCTAGGATATATTATTTTTAAAGAAAAACTTATGGAGAACCTTGTACCAAATTTTAAAAACTTAGTTATAAAAGAAAAAATTTTTACGATTTTTCAACCACTAAATTACTTGCAAATTTTCGCAATTTTGACATATTTCGTATAAATTTGAACTTTAAATGCTTATAAATAAAAATTGTGACAATGTATTCCTTTTATTTTGCAACTGCTATTGTAAAAATATGTTAGGAGCCATGTATTAAATTTCCAAATCTTAGAATTAAAAAGAAAAACTTTTATGAATTTCTGTCTAAGATAATTTGAACATTGCCGTAATTTTTACGTATTTAGTCAAAATTTGAACTTTAAATGCTTATAAAAAAAAAATCGTGACTATATATTTCTTTTATTTTTCAATTGCTATTGTAAAAATATATTATGAGCCTTGTATTAAATTTTGAAATCTTAGATATAAAAGGAAAATTTTTTATGAATTTCTAGCATAAAATAATTTACGAATTTTCGTGATTTTTACATAATATGATAAATCAAAATTTGAACTTTAAATGCTTATAAATAAAAATT
>NC_042496.1:37111366-37114630 GCF_005508785.2 Acyrthosiphon pisum
GAAAAAAAGTGTTTTTCAAAGTTCAAATTGATTTTATTAATTATTTGTTTTTTTTTTAAATATTATTTTATTTAAAGGTATTATTCTAATAAAAGATATGTTTTAAAATATAAATACTTTACCATGATTTCATTTTTCAACTCCTGATTTAACGCCTTACAAACATCTTGAATACACCTGGAAACAGTTTGACTTGAAAACTTGAACAAGTATGACAAGCTCTTAAAGCTATCTCCTGTGGCTAAGAACCTTAAGGTAACAGCTAGCCTTTCCTGAACCGGAATACACTTTCTCATGTTTGTATCAGTTTTACATATGGTTGGACCAATTTTTTGAATAAGATATTCAAAGTCTGTGGCAGACATTCTACAGAAGTTTTGAAACTTGTTAGATGGTCCCCGTTTTAAATCTTCTAACAGATCCGTTGCATTGTACCTATATTGTAGTTGTAGTATAATGCATTATTAATAATGTTAAGTACAACTATAGTATAATATTATTTAATTTTTTAATTTAGTATTTTCTATCAAAAACTTGTTACCTATAAAAAAACTAGCTTGTGATAAATTATAAACTGTTATGTTCTTGTATGTACATTTAAAGATAAAACTGTTAAAAAAAGGTAGTCAGTAAAAACTAAATATAAGCAAATTAAACTAAAATTAAATTTAAAAAAACCTAAAATTAAATATTAATTTACATAAGCATACTTACCTAGCACGGCTTTTGTAAACTTCATGCATCCAATATCTTCTTTCCTTGCAGGATTTCGTTTTTTCTTTTTCAACTAATTTTTCTTTTAAATAATCACCGCCTACAATTACAATATACGCTGCTGCACAAGCAGCAATTTGCGTGTTATCCAAAGAACGACTCATTTTGAACTGAGACTTTTGGCGTCTAAATAATTTAGTAGGAACTCTGATCGGCTCGGATAAGCTCGTGGCTCGCCAAGTCACGCGCCGTGGGAATGCTGTTGACATTTTAGGCTCGTGATATGCCGAGCATACGGTACAACAACCGAGTTGCGCGAAGTTCGCCGAGCCACGCGCCGTGGGAACCCGCCTTAAGATGGAGGCAACAAATGTCACTGTAACGTCTCCTTAATGGTTGGTACATAGGGATAGAGGCATAAGTTATATTTTATGTTTGAAAACAAAAGTAGACTCGCTATATAAATGTAATACGTAAAAGTACAATTATATGATATTCTACTACATAGAATTACGCATTTTTTTTTTGTTCTATTGTTTTTACGTTTGGAATTGATTAGATGGATAGGTTTGGTTTTAGAAATATAAAACTATGTTGACCCCATTTATTGATTTTTAATGTAACAGAAACGTTACTGCATGTTTATATTAATAATTAATTTTAGATTGTTTAATTTAGTAGTTATTGGTATTTATTAGCATATTGTAATATTATTTACAGCCTACACTCTACAGGTATATAGTTATACTGACCCTCAGAATAAAACATTACTTAAAATCAAAATGCTCAGTATCACATTAATTTCTTGATATTGAAGGTTGCTTCAATTAATTCTGAATTTCATTAAAACTATTTGCTTATAATTAACTATAATATAATCATCTCAAATAAATTTAAAAAAAAAAGAGGTGGGCAAGTGGATGTCGCTCTGCTGTATAGTAGGTTACAAGTGGGTCACTGTTTAATGGATGGTACTAAATTTGATTTTTACATATTTTGTCAATTTTTGAACTTTAAATGCTAATAAAAAAAAACTGTGACTAAGGATTTTTAATATTTTTCAAATTTCATTGTAACAATATAGGAGTCTTGTATTAATTTTTCAAGTATTTTTACTCAACAAATAAAGTTTTATTGACATTCATAAAAAAAAAAAAATTAAAGTATTCGAAACTGAAAATGTTCCTAAATAGTTCGAAACAAATCAAAATATTTTTAAAATTTTATCATGTATATAAAATGGAAATATAAACAACCAGTGAAAATTTCATGTATCTACGGTCATTTGTTTTAAAGTTACAACAAAAACCAAAATCAATTTTCTCGAAAACAGATATTGTGTAAAAATTCCCGTTTTTCCTTAATTTTTCTTTTGTTTTTCACGGCGCTTTTGAAAACTATTGGAAATTTCAAATTTTGACCTCCCGAATGCACCAACTAGAGTCACTTTCCCATCAAACAAGATACTGCAGTTGAAGAAAATCGAAGCAGTTTTACTGCCCCAAACCGTGATGACAGACACAGAAATAAAATAATATAAAAATATAAAAATAAATAAAAAATAAAAAACACACATTGTCAAATCAATACATTCGTCGTTCCACTCGGAATCTAATAAGTAATTTAATCAATTGAATTGCATTAAAATAGGTACTGTAAATAAATATTATTTAAAGTAAATAAACGTAAGTACTTCGATTTACGATAAAATGTTTGTACCTATGTGCAGTGGCATTGTACCTATGTGCAGATTCTGAATTTTAACCGGCCCGGGAGAATTTCATTTCACCGGCCCTAAACACCATTAATGCAAACAATTTAGTGGAAATGTAGTAAAATTAAAAAATAATAATCATTGATACCAGATGGCATAGGTTTTTGAAAATAATTAAAAGAAATATCTAATAAATTATTTTTTTCAACATCTTCAACCATAGCAATATTTTTGTCATCATTAACATCAGCATTATAAAACGTAGTATCACATTCATCATTCTATAATAGTTAAAATAATTCAGAACTTATTTTTATTTAGAAATTATTAGGTAGTCTGGGTAGGTATCTAGTTTAATATATATGCAATGGTTTAGCATTTTTTATTGAACGAAAAAATAAAACATAATATTATAAATTATTAAATTATTACTTCTTTAACTAAATAACCGTGAAATTAACTAGAGTTATCTTATTAGTGTTTACTCATAGATAATAATGCAAGTAATATTTTTATCAAAAATTAATATTTTTAAAAATAAAAAAGAACAAATTTAAGTATAAAATAAATTATAAAAATCAGTTTTAGGATGATAGGCCCGTATAGTCATGACCGGGCTCCGGCCCACCGGGAAACTTCCCGGCCTCCCGGTGGCACAATCCGCCACTGTGGCTATGTGTATTAAAATTAATATCAAACTTCGTTGATTTAATGAAATAATTAATATTTTAAAAGTATGAAATAAATAAAAAAAAAAATAAAATTTTTTTTTTAAAAACATGCTTTTCTTAATACTACTTAATACATGAACGAAAAAGTTGAACTAACTTACTTTT
>NC_042496.1:37115033-37131484 GCF_005508785.2 Acyrthosiphon pisum
AGTAATATCTTGATAACCTTGAAGTTTCATTAAGAAATTGTTTTAAAAGTAAGTTTATTTTCAACTTTTTCGTTCATGTAGTATTAAGAAAAGCATGTTTTTTTTATTTTCTTCTTTTTAGTGATAACAATAAATTAGAAACAAATGATTTTTTGAAAACATAATTTTTTTTATTTACGGTACATTTGAATATTATTACTATAACAGATATAATCGCAAATTTTTTTTTATTTTAAAATTAAATAGGGAGTGCTATACTGCTATCGCACCATTAGTACCAATCGGAACATTATTATAACGTCATATTATTTTATTTTATAAACATTTTTTGAAAGCATAATTTAATTTAATTTAATTTTTTTTTTTGGGTCATGTATTGTCACCGACCCTAGACCTCCATAAAAAATTTGGGCCTCCTAGGTCATGTAGAAGCGACTTAAATTGAACTCGCAAGATTTGAAGACAACAGGAATGAATGAAATATTGTGAGTTAAAGAAAAGCATGTAAAAATAGTTTCATTTTGTTTTGTTTCAACTTGTTAAAATCATTAATATAACAGAAATCCAATACTTATAGTTTCAGCCATTTTTTTCTAAGTTACCTATTATGTATATTGATTTCTGTATATCATTATGTAACAATTAATTAAATCGTATACCTCGGTCAAAACAGTAAACTCGTCATGGAAATAAACTATATAATATTATATAATATTGTATTAGAGATAATATTGAATATTGATGTATAAAGTTTATTATATTATTATTACAAACAATTATTTGTCTTACCTATGAATATTTTTGCATAATATTTCAGGTACCAATTATATTAATAGATTTATTGCGTACAGGTGTTTTATAAATATTTTACATATATATATGTTATATGCCAACACCCGTAGCACATAGGTTACGTTTGATTGAATGATACAGTTTTTAATACGTTTTAAAATGTACCTGATATTTGATTGTTTTAAGATTTTTAAATTTTAATAGTTAGACATTTTTTGTACATAATTATCTAAAACCTTAAAATAACACCGCATCATAAAAACGCAAAAAAACAGAACTTATATCACAATAAATTTTTTTTTTGGATGAAGCAAACAATTGGCTAAGAATGAGTTGCTGCAAAAACGATAGGTACCTATAATATAATATTATAATATTTGTTTAATTAAAGTATTTAAAATCATAAAAATCCTAATCCTAATAATTATGACTTATGTCTATGAAGTATACATTTATAAATTATAAAATTGGATTTACGTCACAATTATCAAAAAAATGTCTAATTTATTAACCTATGGACATAAGGTTACTAGTTAATGGACCATAGGAAGACAGGCAGCATTGGCCGCCTTTTAAATTCACCACTGGACTAGTCAAGTAAAATTATACCTACCTATTTTTTTTTTTTTATGAATAAGTTTTGTACAAATAAAAGAATCGGAAAATTTTACTGAATTTTTATTTTACACAAACAAAATATTATATTTTCACGAAATTTTAAGTTTTACTACTTTTAAGTGAATCGATGTATTATTATAATATTGTCCTAATATGGCTTATAGGACAATATTATAATAATACATAAATTCACTTACGAGTAGTAAAACTGTATATTTTGTAAAATAAATTTTGTTTCTGTGAAATAGGTTATAGGTCATAGGGTAGAACGCATTTTAAGCATCTATTATCTATACTACATAGGTATATAACAGGGGCGACCAAACTTTTTTCAGCAGAGATCTACTAAAAATATACTTCATCTTTGAGGATCGACTTCCATCGAAAAGTTTTTTTTATTATTGATTTTTATTTTTTACTAACCGACCCGTTACAGCTTCGCTCGTGTTTGGTTATTTAATAATATATATAGGTATACAATGTATACGTTTATTTTAATTAATAATAACTAATTATTTATTAACTTTATCGGACTAAATTTATGACTAAAACCTTTTCTGTGATGTCCTCCTTAATTTAAAAAAATTGCACGACAATTGAATGAGTAGTTTCGGAGTTTATCCCGAACAAAAAAAGCGACTTAATTTTATATAGTAGTAAAGATATAGATATAGATTATTAATTTCACGCGCGTGACTTAAAAATAAATTTTAAAATGTTAGTGTTTGAAATTGTCTGTGATCGACCGTTTGGCCACGCCTGGTATATTGTACATTTGTACCTTTAAAACGTAATACATTTTTTGCACAATGACTTAAAATAAAATATTGGTGATATATAATATACCTATATCTTGAATTTTGATTATAAACTAATAGTTTATCATAAATTGTGATGGTAAATTTCTTGAAATCAAGACCTACTATGTGAATGTGCTCCGAAGATGTCCTCTTATGACCACGAAGTTTGGCTCCTGACATTATTCGATCGATTCAAATATGTCATTAAAATGTTATAATCTAAAAAAACATTTAGGGAAACAACTTCAGGGATACGAAAATATTTCCGAGAAAATTTGTAAGCCCAGGACACATTTTTTGCCAATATCTTCTTAGTATGTTCGCAATTCAGGAAAGAGCAAAGCTTTTAAAACATTTTATAACAATACCCATCAATATTATTTTTTAAGAAACTGGGTATTTTGTTACTTTACCGGTCACCCTTTTTTTTGCAATTTTTTTTTTTTAGACTTATGTAGTTAACTATACTGAGAACGATGGTGAAGTCAGAATTTGGCGGTCGGACTTAGTCGACCGGAGCCGGTAGGCGTAGGGAGCTTCTATAGAGCGTTGAGCGTATGCGTAAAAACTTAGAATTCGAAACTGCCTGAGTATATAGCTTCAAAACGAAGTCTGGCTATCTAATTTTGATTGCACCGTCGTTCTTAACTCGTTGAAGAACAACGGTTTCGAAAAAAAATAAATTAATATTCGTAATAGGTGCAACTAGTGACACGCGAAAGCGCAAAAATCGTAAAATAGCGAACTTCATAAAGCTATAACTTCGAAACTAAGTCCGACAGCCAAATTCTGACTTCACCATTGTTCTCAGTATAGTTAACTACATAAGTCTAAAAAAAAAAATTGCAAAAAAAAAGGGTGCCGGTAAAGTAACAAAGTTCCAAATTTTGTAATAATTACTAACTATGCGAGCATAAAACTCTGAAAATTTGACTCTAGTTGGGCGTATTAAAACTACTTATTTATTTAAAAAAAAAAACATGTAAGACGTAAGTAAATAACCTTTACATTTTCGAATTATATTTAAACTGAAGTTTAAATAGTAAGAAGTTTATTCTGTAAATACCTACTAGAATTTCAAAAATAATCTTAATATAGTTGTATACAGCCACGGCAGTCTGCTTAGATTCCACTTCGTTTATATAAAATATTAAAATAGAATAGCCGACAAATGTTATGTTTATGCCTGTTCATGTTCGGTTTTACACCAGCCCTTGCACACCTAAGCTACTATCGCTCGTATCTCGCGAAAACCGTTTTTTTCTCTTTCCATCGTAGTTATATTTATTCATCCAATGTAAAATCAAAATGTTTAAAATAAATACCGAATGTTTTGAACAAATGATACAAACTGTCCAGGCCTATAGTAGTAATAATGTAAATTCAGTATTCACTATACAATGAGCAGTGTACAGAATCAAACTTAGTACCGCTCTCCGCCACCGCTAAATAATTTAGTATTATATAACTATTAATCAATAAAGCAAACGGTTATCAGGTGTATGGCGTATCTCATATTTAAATATTTTTGAACACAACGAGTTGATTAAACAATTATTACTTTCTCGATTTCCTGCCGAAAACAGACATTGAAACCGAAAAAAAAATGTTATCTGTACCTAATATAATATACTCATTCAAATTAATAATTTTGTATTTAATTTTATATAGGTGAGATTGTGACACATTTTTGACACAATACGTCAATGTATCAATACTATAGTATGTAGGGTACGCATAGGTATTTAATGTTGTTGTTGTCGAGGAAGAGTTAGGAAGAGTTTTACGTTGTTATGTAACCATTTTCAATGCCAGATATCTTACATACCTAAAATCTATTTTCAAGGTAAACATCCCAGTATACATTGTAACACACTTTTAAAAAAATCCCACAATTAATTTATTATAATTCATAATCAAACACCTATAATAGGAAGCCTAATGGCTATTAATTGTTTTGAATTTCTTAGTAAAATATTAATAATTTATTCATAGAAAAACACGTGTTATACTTAGGTAGTACCTGTAATATATATTTTATAATTAATAAGTGTATATTCAGAAAAAATATTATACCTACAAAACATTCAGTAAATGCATTTAGCCATTTAGGTAAAACGAAAATGATTCAAATATTTAAAAAAAGTACTACGAAATTATTTTATAGCATAATAAATTATAAACAATAATATAAACGAAATTTTATAAAAATATAAAGCAAAGTTTCTCCGCTATATGATTGGCCATTTGTATAAAATAATCGCAATCACTAGTTCAATACAAATAGTGCATAATTAAAGTTTAAAGAAGATCAAAGGGAAAATGCATATTATTACTGGTTCTCTGGTTTGCGAGTTTTTGTATTATGAAAAACGCCCAGTAACGATTTTACGGAATGTTTACGACAAGACACATGTCGCAACGATCATTCCAAACACGTCCAATATTTGATGAAGTGTGTGCACAATATTATTACAACATTGTTACAAACACTGATATTAAAAATAATAGTCATTAATAACATATCAATATCTTGAACATGCGTGGAAAATATAAAAATAATAATATAATATAATATGTAACTTGGTCGAGTCGTTCAACAGCACAACAGTCAATAACTAACAGCAGACAGAAAACGATGGACGGATATTAATGCTATAATAGGTATGTATAAAATGTTTAAACTCACTTCATCAGTCTCTTTTTCTCCGGACGTACTAAACATATTTTCCATCTTAAGATATTATTATTGTGCAGTTCACTAGTGAGACGAGTGTAAAAGACTAGAGTTGAGTAACGAGTAACAACTAACAACGTTGGATGGTTTGAACTTTCAATTATGAAATGTAGTTATTACTGTTGAACGCTAAAACCAATCGATCGATAGCGGTTATCTTCCTTGCGTCCGATAGGCGATAACAATATTAAAAAATATAATTTTATGGAAACGAATCGCACCTACGATGTCTCATGGAATAATTTGTAAGCGCTGATAACGAGCACGTGTAACGTTATCGTGAAGTCAAATTTCAGAAGTGCGAACTGCGAAGTCGGTGTGCCCCGTCCGGTGTGGTTGGCGGTCGCTTACAACGTCTTGCAAGTTATAATTATTAGTTATTACTTATTACCTATCTATATTCTAATTTGTATGCGAGTTACAGCCAACAGGTTTCAGTTCGCGTCGTATTTTTACTTTTTTAATTCCATCGGTTAATTTTACCTAGACGATTATTATTCTGATGCCTAAAAATCATAGGTCTCACTCTGACAATCTCTAGCCGGTGAACCTGTAAATTGTGTTTCGGTCACTTATTTCGATTTGACACAGACTAAAAAATTATTATTTTATTTAAAAACACCATCGGTCATGGATACTGAGATACCACATCATTTATTGCTCGTTATGGTCCACTCTTTGGTGGTGGATGGTGGAGATCCCAAATTAAAAAGTGACATTCTACAACATCTACTGGGTATGTTTGGTTTTTAATTGGGTTTCTTAACAAACTCCGTTTTAAGAGTTTTAATGGATTTTTCTTCTAGTGCTGACAGCTGACAAACACAAAGAAAACAAAGTGATTGTCGATAATATGGACGAATTGCTTAGAGGCCTGTTCAAAGTTTTGGAAACCGATAAGATCAATGCCAATGCAGCCTGTTTGTGTTTGGTCAATATTTCGTCAAAAGAAAATGGTCTGAAAAAAATAATGTCGTTTTTAAACAGTAACATCAGTTCAAATGACTTGGTAGATTTTGGTTTAAAGGGGAACTTACGTCAGTAGTTTTTAATTTGAATGTATTGTTAGGGAATCATATCAAAAACAATACGATATATTGATCAAAAAACACCAGAGATTGCAAGTTCAGTACTGAAGCTGTTGTGCAACCTAACCCGTGAAAAAAATCATGCCATTCAAGTGTATGAAGCATTTGGAGATCAAACTACAACATTAGAATCGTTCATGAAATTGTTCATCACCCGAGATGTACAACATGAAACAAATTATGATTATATTTCATATTTATTATCCAATTTATGTCAGTTACATGAAGTAAGAATGTAAGTAGGTATCTGATGTTAAATAAATAAAGGTAACTATTTAAATTATTATTTTTATCAATTTTTTTGTAGGTGGTTAATGAATAGTGATAATTTCCAAAAATTATTTCCATTTTTAAATTTAAACAACTCAATTCGAAGAGCTGGTGTTATCATGACTATAAAAAACTGTTGCTTCGAATTAGGTAACTCATAACTTTTATTATCTAAAGTTATATGTCATCTTATCTTATTCAATATTAGTAATTTATTTTGTATTTCTTTAGAAAAGCATGAATGGTTATTAAGCGAAGATCTAGATTTGTTACCTCGCCTTCTTTTACCACTAGCTGGTCCTGAGCAGTTTGATGAAGAGGATAATGAAAAACTACCATTGGACTTACAATATCTACCTGATGATAAAGAACGAGAACCAGATTCAGATTTACGCCTGGCATTGTTACAAGCTTTGACTCAGGTTAATTGTGCAACAAACGTGAAGTTATAAGAAATTTGCTATGTAATTATTATATAATTTATTATGTTTAAAGTTGAGTGCTAAAAGAGATTGCAGAGAAATAATCAGAGATCAAGGAACTTATCTTATTTTAAGGGAATTTCACAAATGGGAACCCAATATGGAATTGAAATTAGTATGTGAAAATCTAGTGGACATTTTAATCAAGTTAGTACATAATGTTTTAATTGCTTTTTCTCCTAAATTCTTATAGGCAACCACTCAAAAATTAGACCATCACAATATGGTTGCTATGTCCCTTATTATGTATCACATATTATAATATACTCTTTTCAAAATAAAAATGTTAGTCGGCAGCCAACTTTTGTGCGGGGGTATTGTTTAGTTCCAAACCACTGATGTCGACTTATTGTGAGAAGCATTTGACAAAGTGTCTGACTATCATTGCCAACTACCATTCTTATTTTGAATACAGTTTAGATTTAATTTAAATTATAATAATTGAACAGTTTTTATATTAAGGGGCACAAGTCAATTTTTATTTGTTTTTAGTAGTTTCCAATAACTTTAAAATTATTATTTTTCAGTAAATTTAATTACATTTTTTTTTGGTATGTAAAAAAGTATAGACTTGTTAACTGTTATAATATATAGGTATAAAATAAAAATAATGTAAACATTAGGGTAGCCCTTATTTATGATCTTTCAAATTTTTAATTTCTCACCCTCCCAATTTTTTCATAATCATACAAAAGTTATGTGGGTAAAATTTGGTGATGATTAATAATCCCCTTCAGGTGCCGCAAGAGGGTTGAATATTCACCAAATAGGGTAGTTTTAGGGTTATTCTGATTTAATTCATTATATATTGCATTTAGCATAAAATTGTATAGGGCCTAAATTGTAGATTTAGGTACTCTTTATAAAAAACGTTCAGACAAAGTTTCTCGTAAATCTATTATTTTCTGTAAAAATTAGAATAAAATAAAAATTATTACCTTTTTCTGAAAAAAAAAAATCAAAATTTTATTTATTCTCTATATGATTGCTTTTACGATAACATACTTACAAATCTTCAAAGACGAAATAAAATAAAATTGATTAAAACTAATTTTACAATTATATATGTCCTGTCCTTATTATTTTTTGGACGACTGTCCCCTACTCGGTTTTAATATATCTCTGTTACGAGAGTGTAACGAAACGTATATGACAACTGCGTTATCTTACGACTAGATAAGAAATTAAAGAATAGCTAATAGATAGGTTCGCCGCATGACACTTTTAACGAATGTGTGTCATTTTTTTCAAATGTTCGGTGTAAAAACCGTCCGCACGCCCGCTCGAAGGTTAACTTATATCTTATCTATATTTGTATATTTCTTATCGAGCTTTTCTTATTCAGTTATTACACACTGTCACTTCGTGCATTATTGTCTGTTTATGTAGGTACTATTCATTGTTCAATGGTCATAAATCGCGATACCGTATATCATTTATGTTTAACATTATTTTATTTACGAATAATATTTTGAAAAAAATGCATGTTCTATAAATTAATATTGAATATTTATTATACAATGGCTTCATCGTCACCACATGTTGTTCTACGTACGCATGATGAAGTATATTTAGTTGGAAATGTGAACAACCAAATTGTTGGCAGTAAGTTACCAAAAATTTAATTTGCTAGAAAAAGAGTCTCTTGTCTTACATTGGGATGGAAAACTTCTACCAGATATTACATATGGAAAATCAAAAGTAGATAGGTTACCTGTAATTGTTTCGTTTGAGGGAATAACTCAATTACTTGGTGTGCCAAAGCTCAAAAGTGGTACTGGAGAACAACAAGCAAATGCCATATTTGATATTATAAATGATTGGGGTGTAACAAATAAAGTACAAGCTTTATGTTGTGATACGACGGCATCAAACACGGGTCGGTTAAATGGTGCCTGTATTATATTGGAACAACTGATAGGACGAAATCTTTTATATTTACCTTGTAGGCGACATATATACGAATTAGTGCTAAGAAGTGTTTTTGAAATTAAATTAAAAATAAATACTATTGGTCCTGATGTTCCTATTTTTAAAAAATTCCAACAAGCCTGGCCCGAAATTGACTTAAAAAAGTATGAAATTGGAATAAATGATGCAGTTGTAAAATCTACAGTTGAAACAAATAAATCTCAAATTATAGACTTCTGTTTACAAAATTTAAAAAAAAAACAATGTAGAGATGATTACAAAGAACTTCTAGAGTTGGCTATTATTTTTCTAGGTGAAAACCCACCAAACGGTATATATTTTCACTATCCTGGTGCTTTTCACCATGCCAGGTGGATGTCAAAGACAATTTATTCATTTAAAATATATATGTTTCGAAAACAATTTAAACTTAATGTTCGAGAAGAAAATGCATTTCGAGATATATGTATTTTTCTAGTTACTATATACGTAGAAGCATGGTTTAGATGCCCTGCTGCAATCGAAGCACCTTATAACGACTTCATATTTTTTAAAAAATTGATCGAATACCCAGATAAAGCTATTTCTGAAACAGATACACATACATTTTGTGGACACTTATGGTACCCTGCGCCGGAAAGTATAGCCTTATCATTTTTTGATTTTTGGGTGCCAACCGAAATTAAAATTAAAATGGTGGAAGCACTTAAATCAACCCAGAACAATGATGATACAATTAAAAAAATTTTTTTGAGTAAAGAGGGTATAAAAACATTTATAAAAAAAGAATTACATGAATTTGTATCAGCAGAAACAGTCAACTTTTTTTCAAGATTTAAAATTTCCGCTGACTTCATAGATTTCCACCCGGATAATTGGAAAGAAAGAGAAGACTATAAAAAAAGGAATTAATATTTTAACAGTTATCAGTCATAAATGATGTTGCAGAAAGAGGTGTTAAATTCAAGAATACAATAGCATACTGACGAAAGACGAAAATCAAAAACAATTTCTATTACAAGTTGTAAATGATTATAGAACAAATTACCCTGACTGTAAAAAAAATACATTAATTCGTTCATAATTAATAGATATTTTATTTGAATGTAACGTATCTAATTTTGACATTGTATTACTCCATTGAACCACTTCCTATTTATTTTTAATGATATCAATATTTAATAAGTACTTGTGTAGATAAACAATTTTTTTTTTAAGATTAAGTTTATCACAGAAATAAATAGATTTACGAGAAATTTTGTCGGAAAGTTTTTTATAGAGAATACTTAAATCTACAATTTAGGTTCTATACAATTTTATGATAAATGTAATATATGATTTAAATAAGAATAACACTAAAACTACCCTATTTGATGAATATTCAACCCTCTTGCGGCACCTGAAAGGGGTTATTAATCATCACCAAATTTAACCCACATAACTTTCGTATGGTAATGAAAAAATTGGGTGGGTGAGAAATCAAAAATATTTAACTTTCCTTACCCCCCTACTATATAAGGGCCACCCTAGTAAACATATATTAGTTTATTAGGATCAAAATAAAATTAATAAACGCCTTTTGCATAACATAATTCGATGGTTAGAAGGTAAAAGGCGTAAACGCCGCTTTTTTCAAAATCTATGTTTTTACATATTGTTGTAAACGGCATTATTATACATTGATTAATCAAACCTAAACATTGCTATCATTTGTATATATCCAAGAATCAATGTTTTAATATGTGGTTGTAAACGGCATTCAAGGAAACTTGATAATATGTAAGTGAAATTGTTGATAGTTACATCAATTTATCATTTTTGTTAGTAGTTTTGTCAGCAATGTAAAAAGCTTTTATATTGAAAAATTTTACTACAAATCTTCATTGAATTTAAACAATATTAAACTATCCGTTATACTTTATAGTCAATAGAACATCTTTGGGGTGTCATTTTTTTTTTTTTTTAATTGGCTTTAAATACACAAATATGTTATGATTATGAACAATTAATCAACACAAAATACGTAAAAACTCATTATAAATCATATTAAGTCTCAAATTGAAGTGTTTTATGATGTTCTAATATTGTAACACAGTTCATATGAAAATATCTGTTTTTCGGCTCTCCTGAACAACTTGGAAGTTGGCGTTTATGCCCTCTAACCATCGATATTATTACTGTGGTCTGTGATAAGTGATAACAAATTATACAATTAAACATTAAATTACTAAATTGGTTTTTTTCAAGGACTGAAGATGAAATAGGAACAGATAATTTCCACGACTTAGATGTACCAGAAGATTTAATAGACAAGTTTAAAAAAATGGATGAAGCTTATCTAAGTTGACATTAATTCCAACATCATTTCCATACTGTGTGTTAATATTTTTAATTTATATAATAATAACATATTTCTTATTTTAATTTTTAAGTTATTGATTACTTAAATCACTAACTATACTAGATTTTATAATGAATAAATCTAGAACCAAAACATGGATGCCCAATTTTTTATAATATGATAACAAACAAGAGAATCTAACGGTGGAATAACCGGGATTTTTCATTGGGGAGGAATATATTATTTATATTATAATATAGTTAATTTTTTTGCAAACAATTATTGATAGTCACAATAAATCCAAATTTTTAAAAAATATTTTATTTACTGACGAGACTGCATTTAAAAAAATGGGATTTTTAACCAACATAACTCACAAAATATGATCTTCCGGCACTATTATAGAACGTACCATTGGACGAACAAGAAACAATGTGGTTTATTTTAGATGGTGCACCACCTCAACATACAAATACAGTCCGACAACAATATTGCATTATCTTTTCCCAAACAAACTTATTGGTATAGACAAGCTGGAAACAATGCTCAATATCGCACAATACCCATGCGACTTTTTCTTATGGGGTTTTATGAAAGAACAAGTTTATTCCAATGGAGTCAATAATAGAGATGAACTTTTGACGAGAATGTAGCTGATATCATTTGTCAAACACCAAATTTGATGGAAAAAAGTTCATTAGGTACAACGAAGTTAACAGGAGTCATGTTGAACAACTTTTGTAGATAAATATTGATTTTAAAAATAAAGTGTATTATTTAATTATGATTATTTTTCAATGTAAAAATTGTGTTTCTTCATCGTGTATGACAACTAATAACTATCACCACACTGTTTATCTTGTGCCTAGTGTTCTCATACAAATCAATCACACCGAGTGCGTGGTACTACAGTTACCTCATCCATTTCAGAAACACTGTAAATTTAGATACTATACTGTGATTATTATTCTAAATAAATATATTTTAATTTATAAACTATTCACTGTTATTATATAATATAATATGTACTAGGTCTATTGTTAAAAACTGAATGGATTGGCGTTTATAAGTAATAAATATGGGTAGGTCCATTATATTATAATAGAGTTGTTCGGTTGCTCTTTTAGTCCCCTGGTGTAGGTATTTCAATTAATCTATGAGCAGTCAACATTTCTATATAATAATATGAATATACCATACACAATATGCCTAGAAAAACAAAAATTTAATATTGACAATAACGTCAAAAACACCAAATACTAATCGAAGTATAGGTATTTAATATATTCATATAATTATATATCATCATAATAACTTAGGTAATAGGATAAAAAAGATACGAAATAAGCTATACGCAGAATGTCTTCTTGCGTGAGTCCTACTTTAAACTATTTTTAAACAAAATATTATTTTTTTTTTAAACAATGTACTGTAATGTATTGTTATTAGTTATTATGAGTCATCAAGAAGTACCTAGCACGATCATATAAAAAAAATAATATTATTAATAATAAAGCTAATAAGTAATACCAACTATACTATTTTAACTGAAAATTAACAGTCAATACTAATAATTGTTATAATAAATGTGTAAGCAATAGCAGGCTGTCAAAAACTCATTTATTGTTTACGTTGGTTTAAACCTGTTACCAGTGTGTCTCAACCTTTTTAAAACTGCAGCCCTGAAGCAAAATATTTTTCCATGCCACTCCTTCCCTCTCAACTTGTTAAAATGAAAATATTTTTGCAGTACAAAATTATATAATACATTTTACATTTTGGATTTTTGCATATAAATATTTATTATAAAATGTAATGGGAAATAATATAATTGGCAGTAATTTTAAATACAATAAATGTTGGTATAATATATATGTAATACATCATTTTTTGTTTTTAAAAAAATTATTTTTGGTCTTGTAATCATTCAGAATTTTAGGACAGTTTATCAAATTCTCTTCGGGTTCCCATGTGTTCCCATTCAACCCACAGTTTTTCCATTTAACAAAATACAGAATTTTGTTATTTATTTGTTGATGAAAAATAATTTTTTCTATTTCATACTCTTTTGAATTTGTATCTGAAAAATATAATATAATATGTGAATATTTTTTTTTTGGTATAGGTAATGTTAAAAATCTACACTTATAAATACTTCGGTTGAATTCAAATTTTAATATTTAATATACAAAGTACTTATAAATGTATAATACATTTTTTATTAAAGCCATCTTATTATACACTTTCTCTTATTTAATAGTTTAACACCACAAATATAAAGTTGGGAGCACACCAAACATTTCCAACACAAATCAATAATAATTTTTAAAATAACATAACTATAAGAATTTAGGTACATTTTTTGTAACTGAACTGAGTGAAGTGAATATAATATTTTCATTTTTATTTTTCTAATGAGACTATAATACGATCCAAAATTAGACTTGACATTTGCAACCATTGAAATTGTTATAGCTTGTAATACATGCATCGTGTTGACTTGTATCATACACTAGTAATAAAGTAATAGGTATAAAATTTAAAGACACAAAATATTATTATCAGTTATATAGATATGAAATAAAAGCAATAAAAGCATTAATAACGTTAGGTAAGTACTATAGGATCGGATATTTTTATTAGAATTATAAATTATGATGAGTACATGAAGTAATTTTACACAGTCACTACCTAGGTATACTATAGGTATACCCCGTCTTAAATCTAATTAGGATCCTCGTGCATTTTGATTGATAAATATTAAATGTGTATGCGTGTTTCAGTGGCGTAGCTAGGATTTTCTGAAGGGGAGTGTTGATTATAAACATTAAATATTATATATAATACGTACAAACTAAAACTTTTATTTTAATTAATTAATTATGTATATATAATGTCTGTATGGTATTATCAATAGATAATAATGAAAAAAAAAAATATATTATAAAATAAAATCTGTTCGTCGTTTTTGATTGAATGACAATTATTGTATTACTTCTTCAACTGTTACTTCGACTTCACGATGAATATTTAAAGATGCTGATCCATTAAGTCTAAACTGGCCAATAGAATTTCTAAGATAAGTTTTTATTTGTTTTAATGTAGAAAAACTTCTTTCAGGTTCACATGATGTGACAGGCAATGTTGCAAATATTTGAAGGAGTTTAAAAACATTTGGAAATAGGTCTTTATTGCAGTCATCAAGAGCGTAAAGAATACTTTTTATGCTTAGTTTTTCCAAATGTGTATGCCATAACTTTACCTCTGTTTCAATAACTTCTTGATCAATATCATCAGAATAAAACTCACTTAAATCTTTGATATCTTGTTGATTATAATTTTTATTAGAAATGAGAAAATAAAAGCCAGCTATAATAGTTTTGTGGTTTATAAATCGGTCATTTAATTGTTGCACTAAATTGTACAGAAATGGAAGGAATACACTTATTTAAAAATATTTTTCAGGATTATCCAGATTATCTGTGTGATACTTCGATCGATGCTTTTGTCGTTTGACCATTCTAGGAATGTCAATTTCAAAATCAATTTTCTTTGATCTTTCAGTTAATTCTTCAAAATACTTATGAAATTCTACATCACAATTACTTCTTATACTTTGGAATTGAGAAATTATTATATCTACATGAATTATGAAAATGTATATCGCGATACCGCAATTACCGCCGCAATCGCGATATTGTTAACCTGTATATATATTATGTAATTAGTATTGTGCATTATTTTATATTTCATATTGTATTTACGATTTAGTATTTACCTATGTTCCTATTTTATTATATATAATAATTTATATTGTAATATATACGTAATAATAATGTAATATATGATACGGCTCAAGGGGGGTGTCATATCCACCAAACACCCACCTTGTATACGACACTGGCGTGTTTAGCTATGTCCACAAAGAAATTAAGAAGTGAAAAAGTATTTTATCATAAATTATTAAATTCCTAACTGAAAGTCATAATTAATATGCATATTACTAACATTAAAAATGTAAGCGGAAACCATAAAGAGCTCCTTCGTGTCACAATTTTAGATCACAATAATTATTTTCGATTTCATGTAACCATTAACCACGAATATCTACTCAGTCAAATATAGAGATGCTCCCTGGATACATTGTTCTTTTTTATATTCTACATATTATAGGATGTTACCACCACTGGGTAACCTCTCTAATCTTAAGATTCATGTCAACCTATTTTTACTGTCAATTATCAAAACTACTTATTGTATATAAAAAATTGTATAGATTGTAGATATATTTCAATATCATAAAAAAATATATTCTACATAGGTATCATTCTATACACAAAGATTTAATACAATTTATAAATTACATTATTTTGTGATATATTATAAACATTAACCAGTGAAAATTGCGTGTATATACGTTCATTTGTTTTAGAGTTACACTAAAAACGAAATCGATTTTGTGGAAAACCGATTTTGCGTAAAAATTCCTGTTTTCCCCGGCGCTTTTAAAAACTATTGGGAATTCTAAAGTTTGACTTCTTGAATGCATTAGCTAGATTCACTTTCCCATCGAACGAGATACTGTTGAAGAAAATCAAAGCAGTTTTACTGCCAATGCCAAACCGTGATGACAGATACAAAGAAAAAAAAATAAGAAACACATTTCATTGTAAAATCAATACGATATCGGAACTTCAAAACAAGTAATTAAAGATTGACAAATACAAATAATAAAGCATTTTGAAACAGTAAGAACTTTTTTCGTATAAGTGATATCAAAAAAATAAAAACGACATTGCACAACCAAAATTCTCCTTTATATGTGATGAAAATGTCGTTTCTTAGTTATGAGTTTATGACTGTAGCTTTCTCGATTCTTTCCAGCGCAAAACAGTTTTGCCATGTTGTACATTTGTAAGACGGAAGTGAAACACACGCGGGTGCAACGTCCTCTTAATTGTATATTAGTATAATTATTATACACTGTATACAATTAACATATATCAGGGGTTCCTTACTGTACACTAAGATTTCAAAAAAAGGTTGTAAACCAGATTGCTATATCGTGTATACACCGAATTTTATACCGGTCACGGTGTGCCGTGTATGGTTATTATGTAATAGTTAAAAATAGATCCGTAGTCAAAAAGTTCTTAGGTATATATAAGATTATTGATAATATAATCTATACATATAAAATCCAAATACCACTGACTCACTCATCTCTGTAACTCAAAAACTACACAACTGTACTGTATTAGGAGGAACGCACAAGTTAACAACAGAAGTCCTGATACAGATTACAGAATGAATCCTTATTATACATTTTGAGGTTATGTAACAAAAATGATAACACATACATTACAGTTCCCTCACGCTTTAGAGGATGTCAGCGCACTATTCCGTAATTAA
>NC_042496.1:37132240-37136604 GCF_005508785.2 Acyrthosiphon pisum
AGAAAATCACGGTATCGAATCCCCTTAAAGATAATTACTTCATTACACATAGGCATAATATTACAATACTTATAATATAATATAATTATCAAATATTTAATAATTAATGAATATGATACATTTTTTTTTATTATTATTATTATTAACAAAACAACATTTCATAAAATAAATATAAACTTGAATACCTATAATTTTTTTTTTTTTTTGAATACCTATAATAAAATAACTTAAGTAAATATACTACTAAACTGATGTGGTGACTTAAGATTATAAATTTAAACGTTTGGGTGGTTTGACTAATCTACCACTCTTCCTTATGAAAGTATCTGATGATACAGAATTACTAGTAACAGGATTTAAAGTAACATTATTGTCACTTGATGCAACCTCCTAATCTAATTCAATTTGTTTATAATCAACTGTACTCTCGTCCAAACCCTCATTCAACACATCACCCACACTAGTTTTACTTATCACTCTATCGATTATTTGTTTCACATGTCTCTTCCACACTATACCATTACCCACATCCACCAAATATGTAACAGGTGACAGTATCTTAAGGATTATACCAGGTACCTACGTGTCCCCAGTTCCATAATTTTTGCACATAACTGTATCTTTAATTAAATATTCACAGGGTGTTACCACTGGGTATCTTCCCTAATCTTATTATTCACATCACTCTTACTTGTCACCTATCAAACCTACTTATTATACTAAGAAATGTATAGATTGTAGATTACTTCAAATAAATAAAAAAAAAAAAAAAAAAAAAATTAAATATACTTTTTCTCCACAACCCCTGTAATTATTTTTAGCTACATCCAAGCTTTTATTATAGTTATATTTAGCAAAAGACTTTAACCTGTCAAAAGGTATAGGTAACAAATGTCACAAGTGTAGTTCGGTAGGACCAACACCTGTAGCACATTGTTTTGTACTGTAGTAAGACAAAATTAATTTAAAAATGTCCATTTCAATATCCGAGTTACTTTTACATTTTTTAATAAAATTTTTGAATGTGCGTACCAAATTCTCGGCAGCACCATTAGTTGAAGGATTGTAAAGAGGTGTTAATATGAAAAACTATATTCTTTTTCAAAAAATCTACCATCTCCTATGAGCCATTATCTGTAACAAGTTTGTTCAGACTTGAGGTTTCATGTCTTCTGACACTTCCTTAATATCATCCCATTTACCGGTAAAGACTCTAAAGAAAACTTCTCTAAGCAATGGATGCTTCTTAACTCCCATACAAATATCAAGATCTGAAATAGTTTTAATATTTTCAGTAATTAAATTTATAGAATAATTGACATTATGTGGAAACTCCAATGAAAGCCTGGACAATGCGTCCGCATTACCATTATCTGTTCACTTAACAAACTGTATTTCATAATTATACCCTAATAAAAAAATAGCTTAACACTGTAAATGATTAACCGCCATAACTGGAATACCTTTCTTAGGACCAAAAATCATAACTAATGACTTATGGTCTGTCCTAAGAATAAATTCGCGACCATACAAGAATTGATGAAAATATCTTATTGCGTATACAAAAGCAGTCGCTTCCTTATCAATCTGAGTATAACTGCGTTTAGAACTACTCAATGTTCTAGATATAAATGCGATCGGTTTCTCTGACTCATTTGATAACTTATGAGACAATACAGCTCCAATCCCAGTTGGGCTTGCATCACATGCTAATATGAAAGGCCATTTCGGATTGTAATGAATTAATACTTCTTTAGATAATAATGCTTTTTTAATGCCATCAAAAGCTTTATTTTGATCACTTCCCCACTCATATGCAGTATTATTTTTTAACAATTTGTATAATGGATTTGCTATTGTTGACATATTCTTAATAAACTTACCATAGTAAGTATTTAGTCCTAAAAATGCCTTTAACTGAGAACTGTCAAGGCTATAACGGTGCCGCAGTTATAACCTTGACTCTAGTTTCAGGAACATGAAGTCCCTCTTTATCAATCTTATAACCTAAGAAAGTCACACTATTTTTAAACAACTTACACTTTTCTTTCTTAACAGTAAATCCAACTAAACTCAATTTGCTTAATACCTCTTTAAGCCTACAACAAACTTCCTTTTCTGATTTACCAGATATAATTATGTCATCATAAAAAGCCACTGTACCATCAATATTTCTTAGTACATTTTCCATCGCTGTAAAATACCAGGTGCAGATGCTATACCATACGGTATGCGTTTAAATACATATACCCCCTTATGAGTCGATAAGGTAGTTAACTTTTGAGACTCCTCATCTAATAATAATTGTTGATACGCTTGACACAGATCCCAAATACAAAATTTTGATGCCCCCCGCAACGTAGCCACCAGGTCACTCACTCTTAGAATCGGGTATCTATCCACTTTAAGGAACTTGTTCATAGTCACCTTATAGTCCCCACATAAACGAATACTGCCATCACCTTTAACTACTGGAACTACTGGAGTAGCCCAATCAGATGTTTCAACTGGAATTAACAATTTAAACAGATAATATTTTCGATGCTTTCCTTAGAGATATGAAATTATGCTTTGTGGATAATTTTGTGGATCTTTAGTAAATTAATTTTTTTTTATACTTTAAATTATACTTTATTATACTTTTATATTATTACGGTAGATAATTTTGTGGATCCTTAATAAATTAAATTTTTTTTATACTTTAAATTATACTTATATTGTACTTTATTACTTTAATATTATTACGGTAGACCACGTCCATTTTGGTAGACCGCATATTTTTGTGGTAGACCGCATATTGGGAGATAGCCCCTAAATCAGGGCTAGATGCAATAATAACATAATATATCCTAATATCATTAATTTATTGTGCATATTGTGTACTTAACCGGTTTCAACCGCTACTCCGGAACGGATGTTCTCTTGTTCAAAAAGATTGAAGACTTACACAAGAAATACAATGAAAGAAGTAAAATATAATGAGTAATAAATGAAATACATTTTATTGATAAATTAACAATTTTCCAATTTTCACCTCCCATTTAGCTGTCTTTTTTTTTTTTTGATAACCCCCCTTTCAGAAATCATGTCTGCGCCACTGTTCAAAACCACCACTGTTTACATAATAACGTCTTAATATCTAGAATGAGGACTTATATTACCGTCGGACATATTGGCTGACCGGATCAGACGAGCAGCGGAACAGGTAAATGGTAATCCAGATGACAGATTAGGGGCCGTCGCCCTTCGGTACTCAAGTCAGCCGTGAAGTTCAGCAGTGCCAGTGCAATCCGCAAAATGTGTGTATGCGCGGATGAATGTGTTGAAAAGATCCGCAGAGAACGTGGACAACGTGACCGAAGAATAATAACGAATAACGATCAACGACAGAGTCGCGTAGTACGATGTCAACATTGGTATATCAGCATTATTACCGGTTTAGAAACAAATCGCGCACCCACTCTCCGCCCAGCCATATACTGTGACGTAAGCATTTCTCCGGGTCTCATTGGTCCACCGCCGCCGCCGCCGAAGACTCTACCACCTCACCATCGCTCCGCCCGTTGAAGAAATGCTTACGTCACAGCAATGCATAACAGAAGTTGCTGACATACCTATTTATTTTGTCATGAACATAGCAATAATTTGACGACGCCAAATGTTCTTATCAAGTTACACAAATACATACAAGTATCCAGTCCTGTAAAGTATTTAGGTAAAAGTATTTGAGTAAAAGTATTCAATTACTTTTTGGTATTGAATACTTTGGTTTTTTATTTCGAACATTTTATTTTTATTCGAAATAATTGGTTGGAAAAATATTATTGTCAACTACAATAATGGAATAATAGTTTTATTTAATATTCTGTATTTCTGTGTTAGCCGAAGCCCAAAGGTTTGTGAAAACCAGATTTCTAAAAAAAGTTATTGAATATTGAATAACAATATTCCCTTTAAAACTATTAGATAACTATTAGATTACCTACTACTTATGTGTTTATATTACGATAATTAGAAACCCACTTTAAAAACCAAAAGTATTTGAAAAGTATTTTTATTAAAGTACTTTTTCAAAATAAAATGTATTTGAGTATTTACTCAAGTACTTTTTAAAAGTATTCTTTACAGGACTGCAAGTATCCATACAAAAAAAGTCACGACCACGATTAAAGATATACTGATTACTGGTTACCCAACGGCCTATGCTATGCACAGGCAGAAAACGGCTACGAAACCGCGATATGTTATGGACTGCCTACTAGCACCATCTAGGTGATTAACTTAGGAACTATTTGTCGTTACGAAATATTCAAAAGGAAAAAAAAAGATCGTGGTATCTTTATATCGTGGTCACGACATACTAG
>NC_042496.1:37136949-37140208 GCF_005508785.2 Acyrthosiphon pisum
CACCTCTCTCGCGGACACTAAGCGGCTCGGCAGTAAACGTCTCGTTTCCAGTCCAGTGTAGTAGTCCGTGCTATGGATGTAGCCATCGGGCTGATTATTGAAGCCAGAATGACCTAGAGCCCAGACTGTTTGTGCGCATGCGCGTAATTCTGATTGGTTCATATTTCAAATTTTCATTTTACCCAAGATCACGCCCTAGTGATAACATATTATTAATTTATTATCAATAATTTACGCATGCGCAGTAATAACCAAGGCTCTAGCTTTTTCAGTCATTTTGGCTTCAAATATAATACACAAGCAAATACCGAGTGACTACATCCATAGTATATGATCTAAGTGCACACTACACGAGAACACTGATACCATAATCATTAATCACAGTATCACATAATTTTCCACACCGCGACCGCCATAATTCACGGTGTCGACCTTATACTAATAGACGGGACGTGGATGTAGTTCCGGCGTCCAAGCGTGACGGCCGCTGATCAAGGTAGTACCACAGACTGTGGCATGATATAAAAACAAGGTATGATCGTAACTTTTTGACGGTCAGATCCTTTCGGTAAGCACGTGACGTAGCATAGTGTATAGTAATAATAATTTAATGACAATATGATAACACGGGTAAGCAAGTGACGTTTGCGCGAGCTTGGACCAAATCTGGACTTTTGCGATCATAGCATGTTGTTTATATCATGGACTGTGGTATTACCATCACGCGACGCGCGCTTTTATTTTGCATTCAAATAATTACGTTGTATCGTACCTATTCGTTTTTGTATTATTAGAATATAATACTAAGTAAATACTAAGAATTTACTAACTATTTTATTTTCATGATATCATGGAGGATGTACCGCTTATCACTATGATATGCTATGTTATCACTTTGATAATATGATATTGTTTTTTTTTTTTGGTACTATAAATTAATTTATAATAGGTAGTCCGTTTTATTTTCAAATTTAATTAAATAAAAATTGTTATTTAATTCTAGTGTTATACCTAAGGTGGATCTTGTTCTCAAGGTAAATCCTCCTTGATACTATCGAATATTTTAGTATTCTTATAGTAAGTAGTATGACGGAAAAACTTATTAAACGAAACCCGGTATTCCAAGCAGATGAAATTAATCTGCTGGACAGTTTAGTTTATAAACATGTATTGGAAAATAAACAAAAAGGAGCGGTACAACTAGCCCAGAAATCGAAGTATTGGAATATTGTGGCAGATGAATTTAATGCAGCTGCATTAAACGTTTCAGTAAGTTATCCAATTGTTATGCACTATGCAATATTTTGTATGATAAATGTATCAATTTGTACTAGCGTTCTGCTCTTAATCTCAAAAAATGTTGGGAGAACAGAAAAAATAACAAAAAAGCTGAACTATGTGCTGAAAAAAGAAATAAAAAAAAGACTGGTGGAGGGCCAGAAGAAACTATACCAACAAATGAAGCCATTGATCAGTTTTTAACTACTATAACTGATATAGAAGTGCATGGCGTTGTAGATTCGGATTCCTTAAGAAATATGTCATCATCAACTCCAAATAATTTTGAGACTATTTTACAAGGTAATTATACAATTTAATATTATAAACAGGCAAAGCACCCCTAAGTCTGCTTATATCATAAATCGAGGGGTAAACACCTTGGGGGTAATCAGTATACAAGATGATGGTAATCATAGGGGTAATCATGGGTAATCATGGGTAATCATAGGTAATCATAGGTAATCTTTGTAGTGAATCATGGGTAATCATAGGTATAATCATTGAAATCAGTAATCTGGTGTACAAAACTTCTGTCAGGTATTTACCCCTCGTCATAAATACTGTAAAAGTAAACTAATATATTAGATATTTAAAAAATTCTTAGTCATTAAGATAATATAATATATAAAAAAATATTTATTTTATTTTATTTGTGTAAAATTAATTATAATATTTAAAGATTATAATTTTTGTAAGTGATATGTGTATTTGTTTTTAGATTGTGATATTGTATTAGATGGTGATGAGTTTATGAGACAACATACCGAAGTCGAAACTACATTAATAGCTTCTGAGGAAATTACCAAATTGATTAATTTACCAAATCAAGAAAAAGGTTTGAAATAATTTGTTATTAAACAAAACAAAATTTTATTTACTTTTTATAAATTGTTTTGTGATTTTAGAGTTGAATAGTAGAGAATCACCTAGCGTAAACAACTTCAAGAAAATATCAAACAGTAAGTGATTATTATTATTGACTGTAGTATTGTCAGTAGGGTGGTCCTTATTTTTCATTTTTGATTTTTTTGAGATTACCCCCCCTAAAAAGGTTCAATTACCTAAAAAAAACCATACAAAAAAAGTTTCATGCAAATTCTTTAATTTTAACACGTGCCGCAAAAGCTCCAAAGTTACAAAAATAGAACATTTTCAATATTTAAAATTTTTTTTTATATTCTTAAACATAACTTTGGAAATAAAAATGTTATAAAAAATCGGTTAAGATACAATGATAGAAAACTAAATTTACTAAAATTTGTTTCATATAGATTAGATTCCAAATATTTTATTTTTTTCAAATATTTTAATCAGAAAGTAAAAAAAAAAAAAATCATGAAAATTGAGATATTTTCACATTTAACTAACCTAGGAATTTCTTTTTCCTGTTTCAGAGGTCAACGAATCAACATTTGACACTATAAGACTTGAAGTCCTTAAAGAAGAATCAGATCTTAGAATTAAAAGGCAGAAAATATTAATTGAACAAGATGCTGTGATTCATAAGATACGTTTGGAAGAAGTCAAACAAAATCTTTTATTAGCTGAACAAAAGTACAAACTATTTTTGAAAGAAAGTAACCAAAGCTGATAAAAAATGTGTAAAAGTATTTTTCATAATGAGTATTTTGTAGTTGTAATAAATTGCCAAGTTGTGCTAAAATTGTATTGTAATGTTATAGTTATGAATTGTTTATAAAGTTATATTTTGTTTTTTTTTTTTATCTACAATTGGCAATATTATAAAAGACTGCTGTTTTATTTTTAAATGTTTAGCTTGTTATTAAATATTAGACATTAGTGCCTATTACTCATTACTTATTAATAATATTATGTACTGAAGATTTTTAAAATTGTTTTTAGTTTTGTTGTGTCATGATCAAAAAAGGTATGATCTTATATTTTGTAGGAATAAAAAGTATTATATTCTTTATTTTGTATTTCTTTATTAATTACATAAAATGTCTATCTATAAATG
>NC_042496.1:37140258-37142173 GCF_005508785.2 Acyrthosiphon pisum
AAATTTCAACTTCAAATGCTTATAAAAAAAATGTGTACCTATGTATTTTTAATATTTTACAATTGCTATTGTAACAATATATCAGGAGCCTTGCATTAAATTTTCACGAATTTTTACCAAACAAATAACATTTTATTGATATTTATAGAAAAAAAAAATTAAAAAAATTGAAAAATGACAATGTCCATAAGCAGCTCAAAAAGAGTCAAGTTATTTTCAAATTTTTATCGTGTATAGAAAATTCTAATATAAACATTCAGTGAAATTTTCAAGTATCTATAGTCATTCGTTTTTTAATTACAATAAAATAAGAAAATCGTCTCATGAGAAATCGAGCAAATATCAAATGTTATAAAAATATGAATTTCAAACGCTCATAAAAATTTTATTTGACTTTCTTATAGACATTTTTTTTTTGATAAAGGTAGATTATCCTATAAGGAATCTTTTATCACATTTTAAAATCTTAGTTCTAAAAAGAAAAATTTTTACGAATTATAAACTCAACATAATTAGGTAATTTTCGTGATTTTTCCATATTTTGTCAATTTTTGAACTTTAAATGCTAATAAAAAAAAACTGTGACTAAGGATTTTTAATATTTTTCAAATGTCATTGTAAAAATATAGTAGAAGCCTTGTATTAAATTTTCAAGTATTTTTACTTAACAAATAAAGTTTTATTGACATTCATAGAAAAAAAAACTAATTAAATTGGAAACTGGAATTGTCCGTAACAGCTCAAACAAATCAAATATTTTGAAAATTTATCATGTATAGATAATGGAAATATAAACAACCAGTGAAAATTTCATGTATCTACAGTCATTCGTTTTAAAGTTACACCAAAAACCAAAATCAATTTTCTCGAAAACAGATTTTGCGTAAAAATTCCCGTTTTCCCTTAATTTTTCTTTTGTTTTTCACGGTGCTTTTGAAAACTATTGGAAAAATTTTACTTTTGACCCCCCAAAGTACCAACTAGATTCACTTTCCTATCAGAAAAAGTACTGTTGAAGAAAATCCAAGCACTTTTACTGTCCTATAAGTTGATGACAGACACAAAAAAAAAATAAAAAATAAATAAAAAATAAAAAAATAAAAAAAAACACACATCATTTAAAATCAATACATACATCGTTCCACTCAATATCTAAAATTTATTTCTCAAACCTGTAACTAGCTTAAAAATAGTCTAACTAAATTGCAAATGTAATCATGTGTGGAAAACAGTCATATAAATATTTTGTAAACATTTAAAGTACTTACCTATGCACGATTTGTGCTACGGCCAAAAAAACAAAATCATTAATGTCGAAAACTGCAGGTTTTGCGTAAAAATACCCATTATTTCTTAATTTTGTTTTTGTTTTTCCCTAGGCTTCTGAAAACTACTGTGAATTTTTTACTTTTGACCCTCCAAACTTCCAACTAGATATACTTTCCTATCAGAAAAAATGTTGAAGTAGAAAATCTAAAAAAATTAAGACTTCCGCACAATTACAACTTTCAAGTGACATGGAGACCACAGTTTTCCTAGTTACGCCACTGCAGATAACTTGTTATAACTTGCAAACGTTCAATTAAAAAACTGAGGGTGCTTAAGCTCTGCATTTTTTTGGCATTTAAATTCAATTATAACTATGAGGCAATTATGAATTTTTTGAGCAAAAATGTTTTATGACAATTTAACATTGAAGACTTATAGGGCCGATTTCACCAACACAGTTAAGAGGACGCCACACCCGCATTTGTTGTCTCCGTCTTTCAAACGCGTGACATAGCAAATTTACGCTCAGCAGTTCACGTTTTATGCCGTTAGCTTAACAATTAGAGTGAATTGACCTATAATGAAACTTGATGGTAAGAAGATTATCTGTGTTTGTATGTTGGTTTTTTACGATAGTTCAATTTTG
>NC_042496.1:37143805-37152457 GCF_005508785.2 Acyrthosiphon pisum
AATAAAAGTAGTACAGTAAAATGGGGTAACTTTGATAATTTTTTACTGTTTTATGACAATTTCATTTTTTATTATATGGATAACTTCTGTAGTGTTAACGATAAAACTCTCAAAATTAAATATTAGTTACAACTAGTTCAATATTTTAACGTTTTAATTTTTAAAATTCTGAAATTATCTTTTGAGATATCAATATTTTTTAATATGCTATCAAAGTAACACAACGGGCAATTTCGATACCTATATTTCTTAATGTGATATCAAAGTAACCCCATTTTATGAAAAAAAAATTTAATTATCATGGTACTCTGGTGAATAAAAATATATGGGTATCAAAGTTACCCCGCGAAATCAAAGTTAGGTAACCCATTCTAATTAAAAATTTAAAGCTAATGTAATGCAGTTAGTTATAGTATTAGGATTAAGGGGGGTGCGGGGGACAAAGCCCCCCATGGACATGTGTAACATAAACTATTCCAGCACCCCCTAAATTCACACCCAATGTGCGCAACTTGTGCAAAATTTTCGATTTGCACCACCCGAAAATCTATAGGTAGTACCTATATGAATATAATATGTGAGTAGCAAAACCATGCCGGTGGGGGTTTAAGGATTCAATCCCCCTCCAACCTACTCCCTCGAAATTTTGTTCTGAAAATTAAGTATAACTGAGTAGGTAAGTCCTAAAAGTACTCGTGAAGTTAAGGAGGTCCACGGCCTACAGAATTGTTTATATATTATTACCTACATAATATTTACCTACCGAGTGTTATCCGTGTTATTAAAATAATATAACAATAATTTAAAGAACGGCCGTGTGCCCGTGCATATTATAGTTAATCAATATTGCAACTTTCCTAAATGGCAACCAACAAATATGGGCTATGGCAGTATATACTTCATGGATCAAGTCATTGATAGGTTTCAGTGATTGATACTGATACCTACTCAAATACTCGATTTATCAAAGAAGCACGCATACTGCATAGGTGCACTATTACATTTAAATAAGAATTATTACAAATACACACTTTTTGTTTTAAGTTCATACATAATAAATAATAATAATATTATTATATAGACAATGTGATTAAATAAGACGTGTAGGTACCTGCCTACAATGCATTACCTATGAAATACCTACCAAAAGTTTTTAAATAAAATATTAAATTATTTCTATCTTATTTTGTGCAAAATAGTTTTTGAGTGGATAGTTTGTATTAGGAAAAGGAAGTTCTGTGAACATTCATCTGCACCACTACAAGTAAAATAAAATTTATGCCGAAATGGTTTTTATAGGGTAGGTACCTACTACAAAACGTCATTTAGTAGATACCAAGTACTTATACCGGTACCTTTAAAGTTTAAACTTACACCACCGTTAGTTTTCTTTATAAAAATATATATAATATTATATTAGTTATTTTCGCGAACGATATTCAGTAGATAGGATGAGAGAACACTTGCATACAAAGGTGGGTCGTGTGTGGGTGGGTGGGTATGGGTAAAAATAAATATATCTCTAGTCTCGACGCTCCGTATTTGAAAATGGTTCGGCCACTCGCCAGTCGCCACTGTAGCAAGGCATATAATATGTGTCGCACAACACTAGTCTAAAACCAAACCCACAATTTATAGCACCATCGTCATAATATAATTTGTAGTCTTTAATCTCTATATATAACTATAACCAAAATAATAAGTTCTCATAATATTGATAATATGTGGTCTTTCTCTCTTGATATGTTCTTTCGAATACCTACCGACTTAAAACTATTCTTTTATTATATTTCGTCGAGTGAATTACAGAGCAGAACGAACCTATGCCAAACTGCCAATAAAATATACATAAAAATAAATATTATATGTACCTATTATATTATTATTCTATACACAAAATACATAATGTAATACATTAATATTAATATTATACGTAAATGAGCACATGGCTACATAAAATATACAGACTTATACTGATGTGGTTCCGCACCCATATTTTCATCGAATCTAACTAAGCTGCCACCTGCCAGCTACAGTACCAAATTCGCTGTACAGTTCCCAACTAAAATAATAAAATGTCTTCCATTGGATATTTGGATCTGCATACAATTCAAATTTAAAATATATTTCCAGACATGGTTATTCTTTTGGTAAAATATACAACTACAGGATATCAAACAACAAATTTCACGCTCAGACGAGTCAGACCATATCTATGGGTAATAGATCATAAGTAAAATTAGTGTTTTAAAAATCCACGCTTTAAAACAAAACACTCATTTTTCGAACAAGACCATTTTTTAACTAGAAAACTCAATTATTTTTAACAACTTGTACCCTGCAACGGCATACTTATGTAGTAGTCATATGTCACAGTCACAAACATGTCTGTTGCAAAAGTGTTTGTTTCAAGTATGCTTGATTTTTATATAATACGCTTATGAATTTTGTTAAACGCACAGGATATATTTCATACATAAACATAATGTTATCCATACATTTTAAGGGGTATAATCATTGATTATAACTTATAAGTAACAGCATACAAATCAATTTTAATCAAGTGATATTTATTTTCTGTAACTAATTTTTAAACGTATACAACATTTACACATACATAAAACATAATGTTAATTATAAATTAATATCTCACTAATATGTATCTATTCATTACTTTCATACATATGTTTATAAGTACTTAAAATTAGAAACAATTGGTATATCTTAGGTACTAATTAGCAAAGACGTTTGACAAAAACAGCCATGAGCAGATTGGTTTTATAAGATTAGGTAAGCAAAATAATATAATATAAAAGAAATTTAATGATGGTTTAAAAAAGTGAAAAATTAATATTAAATATCAAATAATAGCATTGAAGTACAAAAATTACAATGTTTACGTTTTTTTTATATATATATAATATATTCAATTGGAAGACTATATATAATTATTATACTCTGCTAAAATGCTTGAACATTGATACTTGGCAATATTTTATACTTAAGTACTTAGATATTAAACTGGCCAAATGTGTTTTATTATGGCCTATTTTTTATTTTTGTTTACAGTCATTGATTGCCACATAACAATATTAAAATCAAAAAAAAAAAAATTAAGAACTTTTTCAAGATTAATGATAAGGCCAATAGGATTTAAATTATTTAATAAAATTTGGTTGACAGAGTACAGCAACATTTCAATTATAATAAACTCTACTAATGATTATTAAATTTAAAAAAAGGGGTCCCCATTACATTTGTCATAATTTGGTAAGACAAAATATTTAATACATAACTAAAAAAATGACAGTTCACCTAAACAAAACTACTTCACAAAAGTGTTGGTCATGGTGGAAATTGAAATTAAAATATTAAAATAAAACAGTTAATTGTTTGTCTTTTCATCAAAATTATATGACCAGGTTCTAAGTCCGTCTAATATTTTAATCATCAATGGATTGCCACCAAGATTTTCCACTTCCTTGCGAGCATCTGCATCTAATTGTGTCAACACCTTCCTTGTATGTTCAAACGAACCATAATTATCCAACAACTTCACACAGTACTTTTTCACATCAACATTTCTTGTTCGCTGTCGCAAAATGTCTAATAGTTTTTATGGGTTAAGTACTTTACAATTAATTATAATAATTTTGGTATTTCATGTTAAGATAAAAAATAAAATTTAACATTTTGGCAGGATGATGAAATATTAAAAAAAAAAAAATCAGTTATAATTAGTCTTAATTATACACAAAGGATACGAATCACTTGTTTGTCTTCAGGGCGAGTATGTATTGCATGTATAATAGGGAAACTGAACTTTCCTTCTGTTAAATCTTCACAATAGCTCTTGTTTTCAGAATACTAAAGTAAAACAAAGTTTTGATTATTAAATAGGTACATTTTTTAAAGAATGAGATGAGAATGATATTTCAATATTTGTATAATTTACTCTATACACATTCCATACTTATGTTTTAATAAGCCATGGCTCTAATCTTCTTATTTTTATTTAAACACTTTGGAAACACATCTACTTTAAATAATTAGTTAGTTTGTATAAATATTGAACTTATGGAAAATATTGAAAACTAATGTTTATTTCTATACCTATATCATAAAAATTAATAATCTGCAAGATCAATATACATTTTTTAATCTTTTAATATTAGATTTAATACTAAAAAGTAATTTTATCAAGTTTAAACATGATATAATAAACAATAAAAAAAAATTATTTTATATATTTTATGTCTATTAACAGGTTGACTGTCATAAAATAGAATAATATACCACAGATAAGGATTTGATTTTCAATATTAAAATACCATTTACAATCACAGACTTTTCTCATCTATACCTACTACACTAAATAAGAAATATGTGTCATTATCAAATTAAACTTATTTCACTATTTACTCAGTTGCCGAGTTGATAAAGATATTTAACACATAATAATATGATGTATATAATATTATTTCTGTATTTTCCAACTCAAAATATAGTATACGAGCTATAACTATTTTGTATTAATTACATTCAGAGTTCCTAATCTAGTAATTGACCTAGAAAAATCTATAATAACAATTATTCAATTTAATATTTTAATCTAATAATAAAAATTATATTACTGAATAAATTAAATATACAACCTACATTCCCTGTTTTTGTCAGATAACAGTATAAATCGGAATATAGTGTTCTCATAAAAAGAATTTAAAAATTATAATTAATAATTATAACTAATTTTTACCTGACCTGGCATATTGCCATTTTTTGGCCAAATATTTTTAAATTATACATAAATACAAAATAAATTAAATCAATAAAACTACAATACTTCTTACTTCTTGCAAACACAAGTTACAATAATCATCTCGAATCTGAAAATACAATCCTAATATTCCAGTAAGTTTTGTGAAGTCATTAGTACTGTCGCTGAATAACTGCATAAGTCTGATAGCAAGCATAAATAAACCGCCAGTCTCTTAAAAATGAAATATACAAAAATATAAAAATACATTTTTATTAGTACCTATGGTGGTTAAGAATATAGTTTATGCATAACTGATTTTTAAATATCTAAATTAAGTCGTTTTAAATATTACTTAAAAATTATGTATACCAAATATCCAACACATGTAAAATAATTAATACACAATTTAATTACTTCTGATTGTCATTTTTTTGTATTCATCTTCAGTTGGACATGTATAATTATCCCGCCAATAAATTTCCATTCCTTGACCTCGGTGAAGTTCTAACACCTGTTCAGTGTATACAGTGGTAGCCTAAAAATATATACATACAACTTATTAGCTATTAATATTAATGCTAAAGAATTTATTAAAAAAAAAATAAGAGTAATATGTACCATTGGATGTCCTAGGCTCAGGGTTCGTTCTAATGCAACAAATGACATGTAATTTGCAGCATTGATTGTACTAGCAACACCATAGATTGAATGAGCCACGGGTATACCACGTCTCAAGACTGAATTATCTTGGATATCATCAGTTCTAAAATGCCAAAAATAAGAAAATATCAATTTTGTTTAAAAACTATTATAATAATTATAGTAACTTATTAATAATGTTGAATGTGTATAAGTATTTCATCAACTTGAAACTCAGATAATTAAAAAAACTAAATAGTGAATTAAATTAACTTTAATGTATACATTTTTAGTAATTTATCAATGATTCAGTTAAGAATTGAATAAACAATTGCCAGAACTAATTGAATGTCTATTTTTAATTCTTCAGTTATAGTAATTAGTAGGGCTCAGAACTTAATGCACTTAAAAAGTAATAAATATGCACTAATATACTTATGCGCTTAAAAAAAAACTAATATGCTTTAAAAATATGCACTTATTTTTTTTCAACGCAACATTTTCATAAATACAAATATTTTACTATATTTTACTTAACAATAGTACAAATATTTTTTTTAACTTAACATAATTGCTAGATATAAATATATAAGATAAAATAAAATAAATAAATAGCTTAAAAAATGTTCTCGAAATAAATTTATATTTCTTTGAAATTGTTCCCATTAAATTATATATCTGTTAAGCTAAAGTATAAATACAAATTAGAAAAAACTTGGGATTTAAGGATGATGATACAATAAACTACCTAATAAAAACTCTCAAAATAAATATATATATTTTTTTGCAAAATTTACAAATTTTACCATCAATTTATCATTAATCATTAAATATGCTCTAAAAAATGGTAAAACTAAGAAATGTGCAATTAAAATTACAGCAACAATATGCAAAAATATGCCCTATAAACTTTTAATATGTCTTTCGTAGTGTTGTGAAAATAATTTCAAGCTTACTCAGAAATAATTTGAATAATCCAATAAAAACATGTAAATACAACAACTTCAGAGCCCTAATATTTAGTAAATTGAAATTAATAATAAATAACATAACATTTATATATTTAAAATATATACTTCTACAGCATTACAGTACATTTTCTCTTGATACATATTTTTTTTATTAGAATTAAGGCTTCAACATCACAGGTCATTAGCATATCTTGATTTATTTTATTATTATATAATAATAAATTAATGAACATAATTAGGTAAACAACCAAAAATAAGATTAAATTATGTTCTTTGATCAAGACAATTAATTAGTTACATTGGTTCATGATATTATAACAATATATTATTTAATAGACAATATATATAGCCATACTACAGGTACGATATATCAAGTTAATTAAAAAAAGTTATATAACATTTTAGGTTATCTAAATAGTGCTTTATACCTATACAAATTATGATCTATTTTAAAATGTATGTAAGTACCTATGTATAATAATTAACAAGTAGGTAACATTGTAATAAGTAATACTTATTTCCAGACTCTTTTATGTAAGATGTGATACATTTATTAAACAATGAATAGATAAATATTTATTCATAACAAGTTTATTGATTCATTATACTAATATAAACTATAATATAGTAGGTATCATATGTAATAACTTTAATTTTCAATGGTTAAACAATCACATTATACAACTTTAAAATTTAGAAGAACTTATTTCATTCTTAATTTTTAAATTGTACCTAATAATTAAAATTATTAATACATATTTTAACTTAAAATTATATAATATGAATATCACATACAATACATATACATTTGCCTTAGTTTTGGTTTTTAGATAACTAATAAACTCAAATATTAGTATATTACACAACAGAGAATTCACCCATATGTATTCAAATTATTTTTAATTACAGTTAAACTTTTTTCTACTCTATAAGTGTATACTTACAAGAGACTAGAGTTATGCAACATCTGCACTATGTCTCCAATAACAGCCAATTTGTCTGATGGAATTTTCAACCAATAATTAAATGCATGAGCTAGTTTAGCTCTGATTTGCTTGCCTGGCACTTGCATAATATATGTGAAAGGCTGCAAGAGTTTCTAAAAAAAGATACATTAAATAAGAATTGACATATTATATAACTTTTAACTTAAAAATTAAAACCTTATGATCAGCATATTACGCTTTATTATGTATAAGCCATACACAATTGTTCTAAATCAATTAAACTATACTAAATAGTAAATTAGGTATATCAAACTATATCAAAACTAAAATAAATACAAAATACATGTTTTTAAAATACATATTATATTAATGTATTATAATATCAGGCATAAATTCAACTTGGTTATCAGTTTTTCAATAACGATGATGTGATATGTAATACTAATAAAAATGTTATATAATATATGCAATTTATACATATATTATGGGTATACCTATACTTTTTAATTTCTATTAATTTTTTAATAGTACAGTTAAAGGCAAATTTTAAATCAATCATGAAATGGCAGGTTACAGCCCGCAGGACACAGAGTTTTTCATCGCGTTTCGTACGCAGCGTACGCATCGTTTTTAACTGCGTCAACATAGGTACGCGGAGAGTAAACGATATTGTCAGAGTATAATCAACAGCGTAAATTGTATACAATTATATGAAATTGAGGTTTTAACGAGACGATTTCCCAATTTCTATCGCCTGTATTATAACTTATAAGCTCATCCCAATTAATTAAAACATGTGCCATTATTAGGAGTTAACGTTATTAGTTTATTATTTTTGAAAAACTCGGTATCGTAGTTTTTTCCGCGGATGTATTTGCATCCGTCGTGTACAGTCGTGATGGTCAGGTGCACACTGTACACCAATGCAGTTGAAAAAAACTGCCATGCTACAATATTTTATTCTGCATGACCACTGCAATAACCTGGCCGTTCGTTTCGTACTGTTTTGGAGTGCGCTCGGCCTATAGGCACTCAAATATAAAACATTAAGTATTAAATCCAACGGAAAACGATTAGGAAATATAAAATGCGATGGAAAAGGAAATGAATTTTGGACTAAATTGGCCATTTAAGGGGACGTTATAGAGATTTTGTTATCTCCGCAAATTTTACACTCAGCAGAACACGATTATCTCCGTTAGTTTAAAAATTAGAGCCAATTGACAATTTAAAGGTAAGATTATTATCTAGAGAATGACAAAGGCTTTTTATTATATATATATTTTTTATTTTGCTATGCTACGCACTTGTTAAGGCGGGTTCCCACGGCGCGTGG
>NC_042496.1:37152557-37153048 GCF_005508785.2 Acyrthosiphon pisum
CATTTGAATATTCGCTCGACGAGAATTTAAAACCACTGGTTTCTATGAAGTTTTTGGGTGACGAAGAAACCGTAAAAAAGGCAATGGATGCCGTAGCTTCTCAGGGCAAAGCAAAATGAATAAACGAAGGAACTTGTGGCTGTACTCATCCGTTCAGTCGCCAAGTCATGCAAATCAGGATGTTTCTCTTATCTACTATGTAGCAGGCTTAGAATAATGGTACCTACTCAAAAAGCGTTTTGGGTCTTCTTCAAGATGGAAGTGTGAATTTAAAACCACTGGTTTCTATGAAGTTTTTGGGTGACGAAGAAACCGTAAAAAAGGCAATGGATACCGTAGCTTCTCAGGGCAAAGCAAAATGAATAAACGAAGGAACTTGTGGCTGTACTCATCCGTTCAGTCGCCAAGTCATGCAAATCAGGATGTTTCTCTTATCTACTACGTAGCAGGCTTAGAATAATGGTACCTACTCAATAAAGCGTTTTGGGTCT
>NC_042496.1:37153098-37154101 GCF_005508785.2 Acyrthosiphon pisum
CCAAGCACCCCCCCTATGTGCGCCTATGTGCACAACCCGATATATTATGTAATGTGGTGTATGTGCCACATTTACACAGGCCAATTTACGCCACAGTTACAACTGCAGTGTGGTCAGTGATCGCAATGAATCGGAAAGTTGCGTTTATTGCAATATTTTAACAGACGAGATAGAATAGATGATTAATATATGAGTGAGTTGAGACCTATATTATGCGAACACTCGATGACCTGAAGCGGAAATGGCTTAGATTTGGGGATACGAGCATATTATATATTACGATAAAAATTACATATAATAAATAGGTTAAAAAAAAAGTATATATATCTTGCAAAACACGCGTATTATAATGGTATACATTTATTAGAATACCCTTATTGAAATCTGCCACTCGCAGACATTCATACCCATCTACCCACGACGACTCACCCACTCGCCCGGTCGCACTTCGCTAGATGTCGATTGGTTGGCGTCGCTGCTATATATATGCACATCGGAGTCCCTGCAGTGGCCACGCGCCACTGAGCCACTACAGTGCCAGGGGTCTTTTACACAACAACATATTATATTATATAAATAACCTACGGTGTCCGTCGTAAACTGTAAGTCATTATAATATTACTCGAGCACGCCACTGGCTTACGGGCCGTGGCCGCTATATAATGTTATAATAATATTATTTGCGTATTAACGGCGTTCATCGAGACGCGATAACCGCGAAATATACGACTGGTTTCGGCCGAAAATAGAACTCGGCGAACGTATTTTTAACCCGCAGTATGTCAATGGCGTTATTATTATTGTTGTTATTATTATTATTATTATTACCACCGTGAACGCCGGCTTTCAACTTATTATTATATATTGTGTATTTTTATGCCTGGTGACGCGTTGCTGTACAAGACGTAGGTACCTAATATGAATAATGACTGCAGAAGTTGCCATGCGCGGGTCTATATATCATGATTTATGAGGTTTTTTAAGAGGACGCCGCCCCCGAGTT